>NC_013491.2:8550445-8608790 GCF_000004555.2 Caenorhabditis briggsae | reverse complement strand
TGTTTTGTGGAAAAATATTGTGGAGGTTATTGCTACCAGCTTGCTGGTCCATCTTCGGCGCAGTTCAATCTAGATTTCTTCTGATTCGTCGTTCCGCTCCCCAATTTTCTTTAAAGTTCAAATAAATCTATATTAATTTTTCAACTTTTCCAAAAGTCCACAGACTAAAACTGGGACAGAAAAACGCGTCTCGCGTTTCATACATAAGGAAGATAGTTAAGATTGAAAAAAAATTATAAATAAAAGCCTGAAAGGTTCAAGGGTGATTTTTTTTTCATAAAGAAATCACAAAAATCTGTGAACTAATACAATGTTCGTCTTGTTGTCACCAATAACTCAATAGTTGTCATATTTTTAATTTTTATTACAAAAAAGGAGGTACAGTTACAGGAAAAAGAAATCATTATCAGATATGTATGACATCTATTCTTCAAGCTCTACAAAAGTTATAAGAAGTCCACCGTATAATTGCGTTTTAAGCTCAATAGTCTAAGTTACTTTGAAAATATCAAAATTGTGTTAACCGATGAAAAATTTTTTTGAGATTACTAAAATTTTAGCAGTGGACACATTTTTGATATCTTTTGGAAGAACCGATATAATTGAGCTCAAAGTGCCGGTATATTGTGGGGTTCTACAAAGTAATTTAGAGCAGATATTATGTAATTTTTTGAATTTTATCTTGAAATTATATATAAAACTACATGATTTCTGGAATTCTTAGAATTTTTCGATAAAATTCAATAATCAAATGTGCTTTCATAGAGATTTCAAAACTTTATCATTGTCCAAACCAACCCTGGAACTAAGCCTCAAACAAATAAGTCTTAACGATTTTCAGTGATATTTCTGATGTACTTAATGAAAATTAAAAATTTTATCACTTTTCCACGCTCCCTTTAAGATCTCTTTTTTTCATATTCGTTCATTTCCAAACTTATCACATATTCCGTGTCTTCATCTTCTTTCCTCTATTACTATCAGCCAGCTTTTTGTGGAAACTATACTAAGAAAAGCAGTTTATTTGAGGGACTGCTCCGTTTCCTTCTCCCCTCCCGCCACCAAGCTTTTCCATCTTTCCGTCTTCGTCGCCCATTTTCCTTATTAGCCTTTGAAATAGGGCTCAAAAATATATAGGAGGTCATTTCGTCCTTCTCCGGAAATGCCCAATATTCTAGTCGTAGCACTTGAAAAAGTCGGCTGGCTGCTTTTAGGCCACTTTATTGAATTATATACTCAATCGTGGGAAAAGAAAGTGGGAGAATTTTTTTGTTTTTGTTTTAGAAATTTTTGTGTCTAGAAATCAAAAACAAGACATTTGTAGTTGTCATCCGATTATGTTAGATTTCGTTGGATCCTATCTAGAATCATTTTGAATTCTTGAGTAAATCCAAGTATGGAAGTCACAAGACACAGTTTACAACGTACATTTTTGAATTTTTCATTCCATTTTTTCCGTTTTTTCTTTTTGAAAAAAAAAACTTATTTTAAGATTATAAAAAGTAGTACATTCTCGTTTTTCTTCAAAAATTATCCGATCACCTTGAGTGTTTTTGTGAGGTCTTCCATCTCACTTTCCCAATCACACCTTTCGGTTTTTTTACTACCATTAGCCGCCGTTATCCATCACTCAAATTTAAACGACTTCTATCTCACACACACCTAACGGACGGGAAAAAGACAGTGAGGTCGTCAAAAAGAACTTTACGTCTCGAGGGAAGAAAAAGAAGGTAATCCCTTTTCTTTCGCAATCACTATTGGTATAGTATCTAATCAGGTAAACCATCAGTACTATCTTTTTTGCTCACCACCATACAGGTTACTCATCTCGTCGTTCTTTTATTTTTCATTTTGCCGCTTTATTGTTTGAACGAGGGATGGTCATTTTCTCTTTTGTTTAGTGCACTTTCAAAATAAAAGTGTATAGGTAAATATGAGAGTGTGCATGAAAACCAAGGTTTGAAACGGTTTTTAGTTATTTTTTGAAATTCAAATACCGTAAAACCTGCAATAGAAGTTCCCCGAACTTTTAAATTTTCACTTTCGTTTTTGTGTTAAAGATAAGAAAACGTTGTTAACGGATAAATTGTTTATCATAATATCAAAAGTGTTTTGTCAGTTTACCATTTTTAATATTTTGGTTTCACGGTATCTTTCAAGAGGCTTCAAATCTAAAAAAAGGAAAATGAAAGTTTGATTTTTGAAAACTGATTTTCAGTTCAATAGTTTTCACTTAAATTTTCATGCAGACTGATTACTAGCAGTTTTCAAAATATTGGCGTATTGGAATCGAAAAAATTACTGATAGTGACAGGATTATTGTGAGTGTGATGATTTATAATTTACTTTCTACAGTAATGGTATAAAATTCGGGATATGTTGAATTTGGTTCCTTGAATTTTTGAGAGATATTTCTCAACTACAAGACCGGTCAATAGAATATACAAAAGCCTATTTTGAAGGTGATTTTTAAGAATTATGACCATTTTAAGGAGTCTGGAAACTTTGGATTCACAGAAACCTTTAGAAATTCCTAGTTTTTTTCAGCAATTTGCCGATTCTGAGAGTCTTCTGTTTTTGTCTTGTTTTCAGTCCTGAAACTGGCAAAAAAAAGTGTCTTTCATAAATTGGCAAGTATCTGAAAAACTAGGATTTTTCAAATAGTCTTTAAATGCAAAGTTTTCAATCTATATTTGTTTTACACCCTCCAAATATTTCAATGTGATCGGAAACTTGGCAGCCTAGCTCCAGAATCCTGTAAATGGTCAAAATAGATTGAAAATCAACTGAAAAATAAGTTTTAGTACATCTTATTGACCGGTACTTTCTCGAAAAAAAAACCACAGTTGCAAGCGGGCCGGCTGATAAGCTTGGTGCCAAATGATAGACCTCCAAAGGGCCCATTACGTATTTATTATTTGAGCCGGATCCCAGTCCGATAACATGTCGAAAAATGTGTTTGAATGACAATTTTTGACCAATTTGACAAAAAACAGATTTTTTGTCATTCAAACACATTTTTCGACATGTTATCGTTCTATAATCCGGCTCAAATAATATAGGCGTGATGGGTCCTGTCGAGATCTATCATCTGGTACTAAAACAGTCTGAATATCTCGTTATAGAGAGAAGATATCAGCCGGCCCGGCACCTGCCCGGGCCGGCCCGCTCGCAACTATGAAATAAAGCACTGCAAATCAGTTCACATAACAATTTAAAAACGTGTTATTCTTTCGAACGCCTACTTTCAGCCAACTTTTCCCCGCGAAGTTTTTTAGCTCCACGCTTCATAAACCTGTTCTTCTTCCTTTTTTCATTCTCAAAGTGGACTTCATTTTCACCACTCACTGACTTCTAAAATAGTAGAACGCTTTTAATGGAATGGCAAGAGCCTATCATCTTTCCATGTATACTTAGAGAGACGAGCCTCTTCCATACACTAACTTTTTCACCCTTGTCCACACAAACCAACACAAACGAACGTTTCTAGCACTCAATTAAAACTATTCCACCTCTTTCCATTCGACTATGACAAACGATTTTACTACGGATGCTGCCGTCAAATGCATGGAAATTATCCAAACAATAAAGGGGGAGGAAAAAGAAGTTTCGGTTTCGTAAATGATCCGTCACGATGACCACTGAAGTAGTACCCAGACTGGTTCAGTCACAACTAGGTGTTTGAGTGTTCTTCTCCTTGACCAATTTATACTGGATGGTGCATACATCATTCAGATCAGTGGTTGATAGAGTATCTATGCTAAAGAGAAAAGAACTAGTGGCCCTCTTTACGCGGGAACACCACCAAGGGTCACTTATCGAGCGATTCGTCCTGCCACTGGCCTTGCGTGTGTTCAACTCCGCGCAATCGAGCGCACTAGTTACCTCGCCTCACCGCTCACCCAGTTGCCCTCCGCGCTCACCCATTTAACTAAGGCTATTCGTTTTTGTGTTCAGCATTCGCCTTTCCTCTCCCTCTCCCATCACCTGCTCTCTTTCTCTCGCTCATTTAATTTACCTTGTATTATTCTGTCTGGGCCTCTCCCTCTCTCTCTCAGTGCCGGTCTGTCTGTGTGCGGTGTGCCCTTCACTTCCACTGATTGTTGTGTATTACCGTTCGCTATTGGGTTTTTTTTGCACAACACAAAACCCTCCTATTCAATTTCTTATCGTTTTTTTATTTCCATTCGTACCATACAAAAACAATTTCTTTTCTTCCCCATTGTCTTCGAGAGAAAACTGTTTTTGTACAGTTTTTTTTTGAAAATTTTTAGTTGACTCACTCCAATTCCGAAATCATAGTTTCAGCATCCAAGCCGTTAGGTTTTTATGAGAAAAAAAACAGATCAACCAATTAAAGAATTCTGATTGTGAAAGAACAAATAGAGTTTTTAGGAAATCATTTTCCGTTTGAATCAACTAATTAGTTCTACCAACAAAACCACTGTGGTGGTCAATCTGGTTTTGTAATCAATCTCTTGCCTCAAGAAGGAAATGTATGAATAATCATTTTTCCAAATCAGTGTAGCTTGTGGCATATGCCAAGTTTGTAGTTGGGTTTCTGCATTTTGAAATACTTCGTCCTTGAAAACTCACTTTTCTAGACTTTTCTTCTATCAGAAGATTTTTAGGATCGGACCAGATAACTGCTTCATTTAAACTCTTGTTTGATTCACAATGAATTTCCGTAATCTAGAAGTTCAAATTCGCATTCCCGCCTATAGGAAATTTGCTACGGTATTTCGTCCTTGATATAACTTCAAATGTTCTGATTATATTTAACAAGTGTTTGACTGTTTCTCTTGATAAAATGATTTCAGTTTTTTCCTCTACAGTCTATGGTCAGTTCAACCTTTTCAAAAATTCTGGTGATTGAAATTTGAATTCCCGTCGAAAAAAATTAGTCTTCACAAAAAATTTCCAAAATTTTTGAAAAATTTAGACTGGCCTTAAATTGTCATCTTTTTTCATTTCAGTTACATTTCAAAGTCTGAAACTGAATTATTGATCCGTATCAAACTGGAGTTTCAGGAATTTTCAAAAGCCTAAACTAGCAATTAACTGAAATAGAGCAATTAACCACCTTTTGAATCTAGCACGCCATGTTTGTCGGCGCGTTCACACAAAGAAACGATGCACCTGCCAATCATAATTGATTAAGACTGATGTTATCAGCTGCACCATCGTCTTTTGTCTTGCTTGTCAAACAACGTTCCATTCTTAATTTTTATCGGATTATTTTTCTAATTCTGCTGATTCCGGCAAATCTAAGAAAACCGACGGGTGATCTTTCCCAAATCCTACTTTCAAAGAAAAAAACATGATTATTGACGATTGTCGCCCATTGATGCTCCGAATTGCGAGCCATCTGCCCCTGTCGACAACGGCAAAATGATGCAGACGGCGTCACAACGGTTTACACAGTGTCTTTAGGTCTCCTTGACTCACGAAATTCGTTTATCGCTCGTTAGCATCTCACCCATTGGCCGATGGCCCCCTTATGTCACCCGTCCGATAGCCAGCCCTTTCTTCTTCCACCCAACCCCACCGATTCACTTTCTGATGTGTGAAACACGAACATCAAAACTTCCTATCTGAGAGAGAAGAGTACATTAAGAAGATTGGAGTCGATTTTTATGGGGCAAACGCTGAAGGAGAGCACTAGAAGAGGAAGAAAAAGAGTGTTTAGCACTGCCATTCACAGCAAGAGCTTTAGTGAATAAGTAGTGTTCGGTCCTTCTTCGTCGTTTTCATACTTCTCTTTCTTATTCTGCTTCTTCTTTGCCATGCCATCCGTCTCATTTCTGTTTTTGAGCAAAAGCAGCAGCCGCTCAGTCTCATCCTCCACATTTTTCCATTTTGAGCTGTCTTCACATATTTTTGACAATTTTACGATTCTTTTCTCTTGCTGGCTTTCAAGTATTCAGTGTCTTTGAAAAAGTAGTTTTTGGCTTTTCCACAGATAGTCAAAAAACGGCAAAAATGGATGATGTTCTAATTCAATTTCCATTAGTGAAGAATGTTTTCCGATATTTATTCCGTTATTTTTCGTCTTCTCTCAACACACCATTAAATCCCCAAGTTTCTGTGTTCTTCGTTTCTGGATGGGTGGGCTGCTGGGAGGGGTTAGTTGCATGACTTGACGACATAAAGCGCACTTATGCCCATTTGATAAATGAACGTATGTCTGTGGGGCGAAAAAGTGCACAATATGTGGGCCGAAACATTCGATTCTTGGTTGCTTCAACTTTCTATTGTTTTCAACTCCTCGCGTTTTACGTTATGAGATTAACCCGGAAATGAAGAAAAAAGAAATTGCCTTTCTTTCCTTTTTTCTTCTGAAGACTTTTTCTGAAGACTCCCCCTTCAAGCATTTTCCTCTCCTAAACAACAAAAGCTAAGTAACTTCTTGATTTTTTGTCCCTGTTGACGTTAAGATGAGCACCAAGTGTATATGTATGGCAACACTTTGCCCAGAGGGCTATTAACCAACGCTCAGCAAGTATCATTCATCCTTCTCGGCTTTCTTATGTTTCTTTTTTGCCCTCATGTAGTCCTCGCTCTTTTTCTTAGTTGCGGAAGACGTGAGGAGAAGAAGCGTAAGTTGCGCCGAGCGTACTAACAATAGGACCTTTTTCCGCGGACACGGAGCTCTCTAACAAATTTGTTCAGAAGCGTCTGTGGTACATCACGCTCTGTCATCTGCTTTTGTCCTCCCCTCCCAATGTTTCCTTCCGTCAGTAGCCGTTACTCATAATTTTATTTGAAGGTAAACCAATTTGGGAGGAAAGGATGGTGGTGGCTCTTCTTTCTTTTGAGGCACAAGGCATATCCCATCCAGAAAAAGGCATTCTCCGTTCCACATCCACTTTTCGAAGACCTCTTCCTTCCGTTTCTCCATACTTCAGTTCGAGTTTCTCCAACCCTTATTTTCTTCCTCTTCTCCATCCTCCACTCCATTCTTCAATTTCGTATTCATTTATTGAGAGAGAGCCCACCAAGAGAGCTCTCTCCTGAATTCTTCGTCGGGTTTCCGTTTTCATCTTCCGTTTCTTCATTCTGAAAACAGATGCATTATGCACATCATCCATCCGGGATGGATCCTTTCATCTGCTTTTTACCGAAGCATCCCCGGAGTCAATAGCCGGAGCCAAGTCCTAAGAATAATAAAACCCGTGTGCAATTGCCCTGGAAAAAACACGGAAAAACATGTGTGTGTTTCTATTTTCTCGGCTTCATTTTGATACGAAAAAATTCCCAAGATCCGACGGAGCGGGAAGATGAAAAACGAAGATTTTGTATTCTACCCAAGTGGTTTTTTGCGTTTTCTCGGGGTGTTGAATTACTTATGTGGCTCCGGAAAAAACGAAAAAAAAATCTCGAAAACATTTATTGGAAAATGTCTGTCTAGAACCAAAATGATTTTGTATTTACTACTTTCTTCTTCCAATTTTTTCTTTTCATATTCTACTACGCCATATTCTCTCACACGCACCTCTTCATCCAGTCTCATGTTTCCTGAATAGATTTAGAAAATATGTCAGCTGACCAAAAAGAAAGAAAAGGAGAATGTTTTGCAAGTTGATATTTGCATAGGATTTGTATCGGGAAGTATCATTTTTTACTCCAATAAGGATCACTGTAGCGTAGGTAACAGCTTAAGTTTGATTGATTTCACACATTTCGTTGAAAATCAGATTGTTTTAGATTTACAAAAGAATAAACTGTTTTGAAAGAAATCGAAAATTTTTTGACATTATTAAGTAAAAAATAAGCTTTAGTTCTGTAGTTGTCAATTTTTGTGCGAATTATTTGTATGAAATAAACCGCTGTAAACCAAACCTTACAAATTTCCAGAAATAAAAAGTTGCCAATTACAAAACTGGAGTTCTATTTTTGTTTAGTAAGCCAAATATAATTTCAGTCTCATTCAACCTAATTCAACTTATTTTTGAAACAACTGAATTTGACTAAAGTTTAACATAAAATGGGCGAAGTTAATAAAATTTTGATCAATGCTATTGTAAAAAATTGGTAGCTGGATATCTCGCGAGCAACGCTTGTGTCGTTCCGACACCCCTCGTTCCGAATTTTGTACCGTAGTGAAATTCTAGAATAGGCTTTCAGAAAATTAAGTTTAGCTGCAACATGGCCTAAACGCGGCGAACGTCTGAGATGTTACTATTTTCCACCTCGTAAATCAAAACAAACGGAGGCTCCCTGATTCTTAGGTGTCAATTTCTTTTAAATTTCACAATATTTCCTAGAGTAACAGAAGGTCTCAATTAGGTTTTCGTTAAGCATTAAGCGCGAATGTTGAACAATTTTCCGAATTTACACTCTACCAGGATTTCCACCCAATTCATATCTTCTAGATGGAACCACTGACCACTGTCTCCCCATTCTGACCCACCATTTGGTTAGAAATCATTTGGCGCACACCCGCTCGCTCCCCTCATCTGCCATTCTCATTTACCCCATTTGAAACCCTCATTTTTCACACCATCGACCCCCAGTTTCTCCCTTCTTGTCGAGCAGGTGTCCATCCCCCACGTCTTTATGAATTGCGGCGCCGGACCACAGAGATGTCCTTCTAATAGACATTTCCCGTCAGACGCTTTTTTCTTCTTCGCATTTCTTGTTGGTTTCTTAGGATTCAGAAGACATCAAATGGATGGAAAAAAAGAAAAAAAGCGCGAGATAAGTGATCCTCTTCTGAAGAACGTGTGCCCTTTCTGTAAAGTGCCATAAACTTTATTGTCCAGCTTCTGCGTCTCGACACCTTTTTAATTGTAAAACAGACACCACTTCCTGACCACATTCTTCTCGGATTCTTCCCGTCACTTTAGTTGTCAAACTAGATTATAAAAATACACCTCTGGCGCGCGTCGAAATTTTATTGGTCCTCCTCTCATTCTTCACCACTACAAGTGTAACTATTGCTCATTGACAACAACACGACAGATGTTGTATGACAGGACCTTCGGGTTCTATCTCCTAACCTTTTCTCTCCTCCTTTTCTTGTGGGGTTCTTTTCTCCATAGGTTTTGCAGAGGGTGTCCACAATGGACCTAATGAACGGGGCCGAGGAGGAGAAGGCCCCCTGGTCACGAATTGGAATAATTACTTAACCAGAGAGAGAGAAAGGGACACACATAGCCTATGACGCCTTCCTTTTCTGTCTTTTACCCTTTTTCCCGTTCCTTGGTCATGCACACATCCGTCATAGTTCCGGGCTCTTGACGAGTATTATTTGTGTTATTTATCTTGAGTTTTATAATGAGATTCATAAGAACCTTATTGCAATTGCCAATGCTTTGGATTTCAAAAACACAAATTTTAGATTACAGGTCTATTTTTCAAATTCCAATTCCCATTCTCTTGACCTCTTATTATCTAATACTCCCATTCCCAAAAAACCGTCTTTACATTGCCCACAATGTCTCTTTAATGACGAATAATCAATAATAGCCCCTGTTCATCCCACCCGTCCTCCCGATGCACACACACACCTAGATATAGTTCTTGCACTGTCTGCGTCTCATTATCTCCATTCGCATCTCCCCACTCTCTCGCCCCTCCGCTGACCAGTCGTTAGTCATTGGCATAGTGCACCAGCACTATTCAATTCAAACCGTTTTTTTGATCGATTTTTAGTTTCGCTCTACTCAATTAGTTTTTTATTTGTTATTACATTAGAAAATCGAATTTTCTCGTTTGATTTTTGCAACTCTGCAAGACGTGCCTAACTCGAAACTTTTTAAATATCAGATCAGCGGATGTCTTTTCCAAAAACTTCTCAATACATCCTTCATCCATACTGCGCGTCATATCTTCGGCCTCTCACTCAGTTTTGCCTTCCTAACGTTGCGTCCGCATTTTTTCGTCTTCTTCCTGACTGGCAGTGGCTACTTTTTCTTCCGTGCCGTGCAATTTTTTTCTCTACTTGTGCGTCGTCTTCAACTTTCTTAGCCACATCTTCCTTAGGACCCGAATTTGTTCAAAATGCCGAAGTGCTTCTTGTCGGACCAATTTTAGACCAATGAGCTTCCGTCCCGAGAATCGTGTCACAAAGAGAAAAGTGTCCGTCGCACAAAAACCGGCGTCGCAATTCATCTTAGTGCGCCCCGCACATCTTGAAAACGACGACGCTCGTCAACTTTTCAATTACTTTGCCCATTTTGTCTCTCTTCGTTTTTCTTCCTTTCCCCAATCCTTCTAAATCTATTCTCCCAAGTGTCACCCTCCCTAAAAGATGAATGATTACACCAAAGGGCCACGCTTTTTGCGCCCAAAACTTTTTGTCTCCTTAATTACTGATTCGAATCGTTTCTCTTTCTCGAAATTACCCTTTTCAACCTTCCGGATCCGCCAATAATCATTTGATTACTTTTTCAGGTGTTTCTACCAACTGGAAATTCAGAACACCGCCACCACAATTAGATGCTGCCGTCGAAATTGAAGATTTTAGATTGAATAAAACAAGACCATGTTCAATCGAAACGTGCAGTTATGCAGTTTTCTACTCGTTTTGAATACGGCAGTCTTTTGCGAAGGTTAGTTGTTTTTTTCAAACCGAACGAAAAAGCCATTCGATCTTCTCGGGTATTTCTCATGTTTCCTGCACGACACAGAGCAAAACCTCTTTCGATTAAAGCAACGATTGCTCTCTTCAGACACTATTAGTCATGACTCTTCATTTTCCAAACGAAACCAAAAGTGGAGAAGGGGACCCTTTCTTCTCTTGGGTTGTCAGCTCGTTTGCCGACTATAGTGTAAAAAGATTCGATTATCGTTTCTCTGTCCTGCTAGGCCCATCTGCCCTTTTTCTCCGTCTCGAGCATGTCCGTCCGTTTTTGGGTGGTCGTTGTTTAGAAAACAATAGATCTTTACGGGGAAAAAAGAAGAACGATGGACCATCATCTTCCCATTCTCAAGTATTCGGTCATTGTAATGCTAATCTTTTTAAAACAATAAGTCTTTGGGCTGGCGGCTCTCAGCGGTAGAGCTGTGTAATTTGAAATGGAAAATAAGAAACAGTTGAGGGTGCAGAGGGCCCACGGAAATCCCCGTCCGACCTCCCGCAGCTTCTATTTGTCATTGTCTTGGTGCACAATGTGCAAGTCATTTAGAGGGTCAATCTAACCTTGGTGGCTTCTCAAAAATGGATTCATGAGGGGCTGCTGTTTCAATATGCAAGAGATCTCTTTCCGGCATTTTTAGAAAGTCGATAATTAGCATAAGGTTGGTTGGAGATGCGATAATACATTGGGTAATCCTCTGGAGACTAGTCCACTGGTTATTAATGAGCTGTTGGCGCTCATTTTAACAGCTATGGAGAGGAAAAAGCTTTCAACAACATTGTTGCGAAAGGCAGAAGCATGAATGACAAGGATGGTGTATTGTGAAATTGAGTGTTGACAGGAAGCTCTGCTTTGTGTTTTGTTGTTCTACAAGGGATCCGTATACTTTTGAAGGCTATTCCTTTGGTTCATGAATAGTTTATTTTTGAGGTTATTCGTTGGAAAAGGTGAAAGAAAGGAAATAAAAGGAAATAACCATGTCTAATTGGGTACCCGATTCCGGAAGTCTCTCTAATTGATTGGAAGTCTGGTGGCACTCTCTCAAACCTTATTAGCCAAAGATTTGTGTTGGTAAACAACAATAGCCAGTCACTCATCCATACGCGAAAAGGAGAAAACACGGTGTCTTGAAGGAAGCAAGGGGTGCTGAAAAAGTACATTTGTTTGGTGGATGTGCTCAAGCGATCCGGATCGGTAATCCGCTGCACGCCAAGGTCAATAGCCAGCCACTTGTTACGTAATTGGTCCCACATACACACCTAATAAACCCGTAGATTTGCTATCTAAGGTGTTTGGACACACATAAATTTGGACATTGTCGTCTAGGTTCACTGATTCATCAGATGTAATGTTCTCAACTTTATTACCTTTCTCTTCGTCAAGGACAGAATCCTTGGAATAAAAATTTGCGAAAGGTGTTCGTTTCATCGCGTTTCTCCTACCCAACTGTGACAGTGAGATCGTGCGCGCACGCGTGCCGGACCGGTCAGAATGATTTAATGCACTATGACACGTTTCTTTTCTTATTCAGACTGTGTCAAGACGGATAAAATCACTAAGGCATAGGCAAGGGCATGAGAAATAATGGCTGGCAGGGAAGGAGAAGAAAATTGGTTTGAGGGGTTTTCGTAATTAAATCATTAGAAAATCACAGAAGGTTAAATCCTAAAATAAAAAATTATAACCGAAATTTTACAGATACCTCAAATCTTGCTCCAGTGATCATCGAGCATCCACTCGATGTGGTTGTATCCCGCGGATCTCCAGCCACACTAAACTGTGGTGCAAAACCATCGACCGCCAAAATCACATGGTACAAAGACGGACAACCTGTTATCACGAATAAGGAGCAAGTCAACAGTCATCGCATTGTTCTGGATACTGGCTCGTTGTTTTTGTTGAAAGTGAACAGTGGAAAGAATGGAAAGGATAGTGACGCTGGAGCATATTATTGCGTGGCTAGCAATGAACATGGAGAGGTGAAATCGAATGAGGGATCGTTGAGATTGGCGATGCTTCGTGAAGATTTTCGAGTGCGACCTAGGACTGTGCAGGTAAGATTTTCGTTTAAGCTATAAATAAAAAACATCTGACAAATAAAGATTTGCGAACTACCCGTTACTGATGAGTCCTTGAAAATCACATTGGCTTTTCCGTCTGCCATTGTTCGAGTATCAGAAAAATTATCAGAACGTTAATCCTAACGGATCCGTTACTAGTTTAAAACCTAGCTGAAACCTGTGCCAATTTGTTCGTATTTGGGATGGAACGATGAAAAACTCGCAATTCGATTTTACTAGGGTCATAAAACGAGTAGCCTCTGTTGACAACAAAATTATATAACAATTCAACAGAAATTTGCCTTTTTGGTGTTTTTGAGTTTAGTTTGCTCATTGCGGCCCATTTCTGTACCGGCTCCATTGTTGAACTCTATAACTTTTGAGTTCTTAATTTATCTTTATTTTTCCAGGCTCTCGGCGGCGAAATGGCAGTTCTCGAGTGCAGTCCTCCACGTGGATTCCCGGAACCTGTTGTCAGCTGGAGAAAAGACGACAAGGAGCTCCGAATCCAAGATTTGCCACGCTACACCCTCCATTCTGACGGAAATCTCATCATTGACCCGGTGGATCGCAGCGATTCTGGTACTTATCAGTGTGTTGCCAACAATATGGTCGGAGAACGTGTATCGAACCCGGCAAGATTAAGTGTCTTTGAGAAACCAAAGTTTGAGGTAAGTTTCCGATTCAATAGTCTTTTGGTGGGAATTAATCTAAATCGACCACAAGGTCGTTTTATTACCATTGTTCTGATTTTGGAAAAAAACGAAATCGAGGAGGTTTATCGTGGCAAAATAGATTGAAATTGAAAGAGAAGGGATCTCCCAAACTTCCTCTCTAATTCAATGATAAATTGTTATTTTCCTCTTTTCAGCAAGAACCCAAGGACATGACCGTCGACGTTGGAGCTGCAGTTCTTTTCGATTGTCGTGTGACTGGAGATCCACAGCCTCAAATCACCTGGAAACGAAAGAACGAGCCGATGCCAGTGACACGAGCCTACATTGCCAAGGACAATCGTGGATTAAGAATTGAGAGGTAATAAAATGGTGTCGAGAACACACAAGAAGTGTTATCTCATCTCGCAGAAATCCTGGATTTACTTTTATCTCCAAGAGAGGATCAAGATGGGAGAAAAGAGCGAAAATGGACATAATCTAATAACCGTTTTCGGAGATCTTTATGTAATTTATGTCTTTAAAGAAGATTAAGGGATAGGGAATGTTCGAGAAATGAGATTTATGAGTTTCAGGAAGAATGTGAAGTTTTGAATTAGGCAACAGGAAATTCTGTATAAAAATTCGATTGAGTATTATTTATGTTAACTGGGATTTTATGAAACAATGGTTTCTGGAAAAAATAATCCTTAAATGCTCCGATGGAACTAAATTTGCTCAATTTCTGCGAAAAATGTCAAACATCCGTTGATGAGAAAACGCATACATAAGCGATGTTTGAGAAAAAGTTGGGTTTTTGAGCTATTCTTGAGGACGCAAAAACTTTTTCTTATGCTATTTGGCTTACAGAAGGATATTTCCATAGTAAAAAATACTAGAAAACACAATCGTATATAAATGCAAGCTGAAAAAGTGTACTGAAAAATTAAGCAAGAAAGTTAAGCAGCTCGTAATTCGGGAAAAGGTTGTGTTGCATTCTATGCATACTTCCATTAGTTTTATATTTGATCTACCAAATTAATTTGTGATCTACCCACCTAAGAAGAGCGCCCTTCTTTGGCACTCTTCTTCTTAGTTGTTTCATTGGTCAGAACCCCTCTTTCTTTGGGGCTGACAACCATTCTCGGTCTGTCCTAGTCTCTCCCAGCAGATCCTAAGAACTTAATAGGTTGAAATTTAAAAAAATTTCTCAGTGTGAAACATTCTCTCAGTTTCAAAAAACCGTTGCTCTGAAAATTTTATTTGAAACTTCAAAATTTCTTTCCTAGACATTCACGATCCTCCTAAACTTTTTCATTTTTCCAGGGTCCAACCATCTGATGAAGGAGAATACGTCTGCTATGCCCGTAACCCAGCTGGAACCCTCGAGGCATCGGCTCATCTTCGTGTCCAAGCTCCACCATCATTCCAAACGAAACCAGTTGACCAATCAGTACCTGCCGGAGGTACTGCAACATTTGAGTGTGCTCTCGTCGGACAACCAAGTCCAGCTTACTTTTGGAGTAAAGAAGGCCAACAGGATTTGCTCTTTCCAAGCTACGTGTCTGCTGACGGAAGAACCAAAGTGTCTCCAACAGGAACTTTGACTATTGAGGAAGTCCGACAGGTCGACGAGGGAGCGTACGTGTGCGCCGGAATGAATTCGGCTGGAAGTTCGTTGAGCAAAGCGTCGTTGAAGGTTACAACAAAAGGTCAGTTCTAAAAATTTTAAAAATTTGGGGGACAAACAAAAATGAAAAAGAAAAGAATCTTGACCCAGTAAATTAGCATAACTTGTTTCTAAACCCATCAGACTTTTTGGCATTTGTTTTATTTCAAAAAGAATGAGGAGAAGCAACATAGTTTGTTGGTTTGCATTCCAATTGAAAATTCTCTTGGAGCTCCCTCATTGCGGGTATTCGATTGTTTAAAAAATTCGTATCTTTTGTTTTAAAGGATTATAAACATACCCGATTATAACAATTTAAAAAACTATCAATCCGATTAAATGACCTCTTTCCTTAGGATATTCCGAATAATTGAGTTAGCAAGAAAAAAAGAAAATAGAATAGAAACCAAAAGTCCCGTCTTTCTTTACACTATTTGGTTTTGACTGGGAAGCCTTAGAAAGGTCTTCTCCTGCAAATAGTCCATCTTTATATATCCTCCTCCCTTTTCACACCAGTCCACTACCCCATCACTAATCCATTTCACACTAAACAGCTACTAAGTACTGGTATAGCATCTAGTGCTGGATAGAGCGAGAGGATAAACAAAACAACCCGAATCGCTTTTAATTTCCATTTCCTTTCTTTTTTTTGTGTTCCATTTCAGAATAGTATAGTTCACTTTTAGTAATTTTCATTCTCAAGCTTTCTATATACTTCCTGCAACTGAAACGAAAGCGTCAGAAAAAAATCAGACCAGTTTCTAGCTTCTCATTTTATAACCTAGCAAAAAAAAACATCATGCGCATGTCTAGCATATTGAGAAGAGAGGAAAAGCCTAAACGACAAAACGACTAGGATGCATAAATTATTCCCACATTTGGGTTGTTGTGTTTGGAGTCATAAAAACCCCCGAGGACGACGACGACACTTCATCGGAAACACTAAAACGTGCCCTCCTGTGTGGAGATGTGTAGAAAAGGACGAAAATTTATGTATGAATTAAGAAAGACCAGGTCTCCTTCTCTTTTTTGCGCACCTTTTTTCCAAATTTTTTTCTCTCTTTTTCTTGAGTTTCTTCGGCCAAGTATCGTATGTTCCTTTTGCGTTTCAAAAAACCAGGGAAAAAAGTGGCATTGAAGGTTGTCAATCTTCATGAATTTCCAAATTTCCATTCGCGTGAACACCTGTCCTCGGGTAATCGAACCCATATTCTTTTTTGCCCCCTGTTTTTTGCCATTCTTTTTCACACAATAAACCTCCAGAAAATCAGTAGGAGGTCATTTGGAAATGCATTCCTCCTCCATAACCATCACCTCATAAATAAATCAAAATCTAACCTCTTTACTTGAGAGAAATGATATATCGCTTTTCTTGGGTTCCTGGAGCCCTGTAGGAGAACAGCTTGAGACCATATTCTCACGTTCCTCCTCTCTTCGCTAAAAGCCAGATGCGCGTGATTTTTCACTCTTCGGTTCATCTCACTTGACAAGTTGCCATGTCCTATTCAGGACGGTCCATTCTTTCAAATCTCTGCCTATTATTCTTCCAGGCTCATTTTCGGATTTATAGACTTAGTAGTCGCCAAAGTCTCGCATCGGTTTCTATGTGACCAGTGGAGCGTGGTATACCTGCTCATTAGTAACTTTCGACGAGTCCCCACTGGGTTTTGACTCTTTCCTTCTAGCTACGCAGCTTTGAATCTTTCATGAATACTATACAATACTTGGTTTTTTGTGTTGCTTCAAAAGAAAACGGAATTTGAGATGAACACTCAACTACCGCTGGTGGCGTTTTTTTCTTGACAACAATAGATGTATCTTCTCTTTCCGGTCACTCAAAAAAAACCGAGGCGACTTTCGATTTGTCCCAAATACGACTACTCATTTTCCATTTGCCTTCTTATTGAAACTTTTTTGGTTTTCAAAATAAATTAAATTGCTGATATAAAAGGGCCAGGTAGAGAAAACAGAGAATTTCTGTTGCCATTTTCTCAATTTTTCAATTCTCGCGATTTTCCGAAAAAAAACAAGTTGCTTTCTTTTTGCTTGTTTTTCATTCTCACCTAGATTTTTTTTGGGTGACTACCTATGCTAAGCTTTTTGGTCAACATCACACTTTGCATTCCCTTTTTTGAACCGTTTCTCAACGGGACCGGATGTTTTCCCGGACCATAATATTGTTTTGACGGTTCGTTTCTTTGCGTCAATTACGATCAAATTTCGTTAAGTGCAATAATTATACCTGGAGATCCGCTGCTATATGCCATACCGAGGCGGCAAAGTCTTCTTTTTATGATGACCTTACACACATATTCCATCTTTTCCTAATAATCCTCCCTTTTGTCTGTATATGGGACCCACCCGCCACCGTTTTGCCTCCCTATTATTCACGGTTAACCATTTGTTGTCATTTGGTGGCCCACCGTTTTTCAATACGTTCACAAAATATATGCAAATGTTTTGAGGCATGTTTTGAGAAGGCGAAAAAAAACGACGACAAAAAAGTAGTAGTTGCATCTTCTTCTTCGTCTACAAATACATCTTTTTTGTATACCTTGTGTACAGTTATTAAAAAATCAACACCAATATTTGTCCAGAAAACGAAAACGAAAACGAGATTGTGTTTTGTTAGGTTAGGCAGGCGAAGCTTCTCGCCCGGTTGGGCACGGAAACTTTTCCTTTTTTACATCCTTGTTAGAATACTGTTTCGAAGAACGAGAAGGTCGCGTGTAAGCCATCCCCAGAAAAATTATGAGCCCTCCTTCTCATGAACCATTTAGGAACTGAGTTTATTGCATTTTCCTTGTTTTCCCCACCCTACAAATAGCTTCCTCTCACCATCCGACGCCAGCAATAGTAGTAGGAAATGGGCGTCCAGTAACAATAAATTTGTCCACAAAAACCCCCATAAGAGTCAGATGAGAAAGTTCTCTTGTTGAAATTTATTTTCTTGCTATGTTTGTTTTTTTCTAAATGTCTTCTATTTCGGATTTGATGACAGGCACAACAATCCTGAGCTCAATTCAGAAGTGTAGTACTTGAAAACGAGCCCTCCCCGAGTCTTTTCTCCCATTTTTCTATTTTCTTCCAATTTTCTTCGAAGCTCATCGTCCTTCTTCTTCTCAGTTTTTCGGCCTTCTTCTCATCCTCAGGAGTCTCCTGCGTTTTTGCGACACATTTTTCGCACACTATTATCATATGTTTCATATTTATTGAGACTTTTCTTTCCATCTCTCGGAGCTTTAGATATATATATACTAGTTTCACGTAACGTGACGTCCGAAATCTGATCAGATAGAATATGAGTGGAGAGTACGTACCCCTACGGTTGGGCGGACACATGCTCGTTTTCAAAACGAAACGAGAGGAGGAAGGAACTGAGATTAGGAGACGTGTGATTTATGTGAACTTTTTGAGACATCCTTTCTTACTTTTGTCTACGGACACCACACCCAAAAATGGACAACTTTTTAGTTGAGTCGAAAATCTAGGAGACAGGATAGGATCCGCGATTTTCCCTCCAGTTTTCTGATATTTCTAACCAGATTGTGATGAAAATGGATAGGTTAAAAATAACCGATCTAGACACTTCTAAAAATTTTAGAATCAGCTCGCCAGTTAAAGCCAAGTTCAATCAGTTTCAGTGCAAAAAACAGCAGCTCTCAAATCCTCTTTCTCAATTTCTAGGCTGTTTCAGAACATGAAGTTTGTAGTGTTTACTAGGGATTCGCTGAATTAATTTTAGACATTTTCTAGACAATTTTCTTGTCACAAAATCTTTGTCTTGGATTTTTAATATTCCTCCAGTAGAGGGACCCCGAAATCTGTTTGTATACTCTAGAAACCTGACCACCGCAATCGTGCCTTTTGTCGGTGCCATAACTCATCCCACACCCAACTATTCTTCTCCGCCAAAAGCACCATATGACGCTGTTCACAAAAGAATCCGAGGCAATAGATTTTCCTGCGATCCTCCTCCCCCACCAACTGCGGTCGGTCGAGATCACTCAATTAAACTCACAACATAAATATCGATTTGATTTATTCATCAATTTGTAATTCTCCTCGGGAGACCGTGGCGCTGGGCGGTGCTCCTTTTTGCTATGTTCAATATCTATCTGGCCGGGAGGGATGAGATGTAATACGCCGACATCTGTGTGTGTGTGTGCCCTCGGAGGGTCCCCCACTTATCATTAGAAGACACCTCGTTTCTGACATTTTTTTGGCCGCCTCTCCTTTTTTGTATTTGTTTTTTCTTAAAATGGTTCCTTCCCTGCTCTTTCTGATGTTCTTAGTTATGGACCAAAATCTGTTTACATAATTCCTCTGGTCAGACATAATAATATTTTCTGAAAGCTAAAGAATCGCGCTTTCCAGTACGAAATTTGTACGCAAGATACATTTTCCTGTCTCAAGATTTTAGATTTTAACTTCAAATTTTCATTTCTTTCTCTCTCTTGACACCTATTATCTGTCTTTTGGCATCAAACGCGAGAGCTCATTTCCCATTTGTCGCGTCTTGCGTTTTTCTCAAACCAATCGTAAACAATTTCATTTTTCGCCTACTACTGGTGTGCGTTGTCGTTGGCGTGTGGTGTCGCCACCCAACGGAATTCTCTCTTATTTCGTTTAGCTGTGGTCAATCTGAAAAGTAATGATGCAAGATGAAACTTTGTCATGCGTATGGGTGTGTATGTAAGTACTTTCCATAGTCATTTGGCGAAGGATGATGGTGTGAGAGACAGAAGACGTATATACCCATGGTTTCGTTTTATCCATTCCCACTAATGAATCTCGTATTTTTTCAAATTTCTTCTGCTCCGTTTCCCAATCTTGTAACTTCTATAACTCTCAAAAATTATTTCCAAATATTCATTTCAAAATTTTAGATTAACCCTATGACATAGTCAAATGATATTTGGCTCTGTCTTCAGTTTGACTTCGGCGCTGATGTGCGTAAACGGCACGGATTGCCTGGGTAAGTTTTGTCAGCTATCCATCATGTACCCATCATCATCATCTAAGCTACTCACGGGTCATAAACACTTGTTATATCTCTTTTCCTGAGTCGTACAACACATCTCAATTATGTGCGAACAATTGTCCCCCCAACAATGATAAATTGTTTGGATCGGCAGAGAGGGGACCCACTCGGGCTCCTCTCTTCGGGAAAGAAACGCGCCAAATGTTCTGCTAAAGAGCCACTTGTCCGGTGATTTGGAAACAAGATGAAAAATGAGAATTTCGGGCCCAAGATTCTGTCTTTTTTCTCTCGACTTCACGTCATTTTGACTAGAATTTCCGGTGACAAAACCAACAGAGAAAAAAAATGATTTGAACAATAAAAAATGTCATGTTTCAAAATCAATATTTTCAGCCGTGACCGGAAACACACCAGCAAAGCCACCACCAACCATCGAACATGGCCATCAGAATCAAACGTTGATGATTGCATCATCAGCAATTCTTCCATGTCAGGCAAGCGGCAAACCGACACCAGGAATCTCATGGCTTCGAGATGGTCTTCCAATTGATACAACAGATAGTAGAATCAGTCAACATTCGACTGGAAGTCTACACATCGCTGATTTGAAGAAACCCGACACCGGAGTGTACACCTGCATTGCTAAGAACGAGGATGGCGAGTCGACTTGGTCGGCGTCACTAACCGTTGAAGATCATACAAGCAATGCTCAATTCGCCCGAATGCCAGATCCATCCAACTTCCCATCGGCGCCGACTCAACCCATAATCGTCAATGTCACTGACACGGAAGTAGAGCTCCGATGGAATGCTCCATCGACATCTGGAGCCGGACCAATCACTGGTTACATCATTCAGTACTACAGCCCAGATCTTGGACAGACTTGGTACAACATCCCGGACTATGTGGCAACGACAGAATACAGAATCAAAGGTCTCAAACCATCTCACTCTTACATGTTTGTAATTCGTGCAGAGAATGAGAAGGGAATTGGTACTCCTAGCGTCTCATCTGCCTTGGTCACCACTGGTAAAGCAGCTGCTCAAGTTGCCCTTTCCGATAAAAACAAGATGGATATGGCGATCGCGGAGAAACGCTTAACTTCCGAGCAGCTCATCAAGCTTGAAGAGGTCAAAACCATCAATTCTACGGCTGTCCGCTTATTCTGGAAAAAACGACGAGTTGAGGAACTCATTGATGGATATTATATCAAGTGGAGAGGACCACCGAGAACAAACGACAATCAGTATGTGAATGTGACCAGTCCAAGTACGGAGAACTTTGTTGTATCCAACTTGATGCCATTCACCAATTACGAATTCTTTGTGATTCCATACCATTCTGGTGTTCATAGTGTTCACGGAGCTCCAAGTAACTCTATGGATGTGCTGACCGCTGAAGCTCGTAAGTGATTTGATTTTTCAAAAATCAAACAGTAAAATTTTCTTTTTAGCACCATCACTCCCACCAGAGGACGTCCGCATTCGTATGCTCAACCTGACGACTCTACGCATCTCGTGGAAGGCGCCAAAAGCGGACGGCATCAATGGAATTCTCAAAGGATTCCAAATTGTTATTATTGGTCAAGCACCGAACAACAACCGCAATATCACAACAAACGAGAGAGCCGCCAGTGTGACGCTGTTCCATTTGGTCACTGGTATGACATACAAAATTCGAGTAGCCGCTAGAAGTAACGGAGGCGTCGGAGTCTCGCATGGAACGAGTGAAGTCACAATGAGTATGTTTACTGATTGGATATAATAACAGAAATTCAATATTGTACTCTTTTTCAGACCAAGACACTCTCGAAAAACATCTCGCCGCTCAACAAGAAAACGAGTCGTTCCTCTATGGGTGGATCAACAAGTCGCATGTCCCGCTGATAGTGATAGTAGCACTTCTGATAATCTTTGTGGTTATCATAATTGCTTACTGTTACTATAGAAACAGTCGGAATATGGATGGGAAGGATCGGAGTTTTATTAAAATCAACGATGGAAGTGTTCATATGGCAGCTAACAACCTTTGGGATGTGGCACAAAACCAGAATCAAATGTACAACACTACTGGAAGGATGACAATGAATAATAGAAACGGTGGAGGACAAGCGCTCTACTCGTTGACTCCGAATGCCCAAGATTTCTTCAACACTTGTGACGACTACAGCGGGACTATGCACCGACCTGGATCGGAGCACCATTACCATTATGCTCAGTTGACTGGAGGACCTGGAAATGCTATGTCGACATTCTACGGAAACCAATATCACGATGATCCATCTCCATACGCTACCACCACACTTGTGCTCTCCAACCAGCAACCAGCATGGCTCAATGACAAAATGCTCCGGGCGCCAGCGATGCCAACAAATCCAGTGCCACCAGAACCACCAGCAAGATATGCGGATCAAACTGCCGGAAGGAGGTCTCGATCGAGTCGTGCTTCGGATGGACGAGGAACACTAAACGGAGGACTTCACCACCGAACGAGTGGAAGTCAACGATCGGATAGTCCACCTCACACTGATGTGAGCTATGTTCAGGTATTTTAGGATAGATAGTGAGACCCAACACTAACACTTCTAACATTGACTAACGTGAAAGTTATCGCTTTTTGAATCTAACTGGTGAATTTTACAGTTGCACTCATCGGATGGAACTGGTAGCAGCAAAGAGAGGACTGGAGAGCGGCGAACACCTCCAAACAAAACTCTCATGGACATGATGCCGCCACCACCATCAAATCCTCCACCGCCAGGAAGCCATGTTTATGATGTGAGTATATTTGATTGCTGACTTCAGTAACCCTGCAATATTTTCAGACCGCCACTCGCAGGCAACTAAATCGAGGAAGCACTCCACGAGAGGATACCTACGATTCAGTTAGTGATGGAGCATTCGCTCGGGTTGATGTTAATGCGCGGCCGACGAGTCGGAATCGGAATTTGGGTGGGAGGCCTCTGAAAGGAAAACGCGACGATGATAGTCAACGATCGTCCCTGATGATGGACGACGATGGTGGATCGTCGGAGGCTGATGGAGAGAACTCGGAGGGTGATGTGCCGAGAGGAAGTGGCGTGCGGAAGAATGTTCCAAGAATGGGCATTTCGGCGAGTACGCTGGCGCATAGTTGTTGTATGTTTTTATTACATCCTGTCTAGTTTTGCTTATTTTCAATTTTCAGACGGCAACAATGGAACATCACAGCGTTTCCGATCGATACCACGCAATAACGGGATCGTCACACAAGAACAAATCTGAAATCAATAATTCAACTCCCCCCACACAGAAATCGGTGCTTTAATTTAAAACCCTAACGAAACTATTCCATCACATCCAGTCATTACGAGTCAACCGTTTACACCCCTCCAAACAATCTGTCCTTCACTTGTCATTGGTTTTTTATGTTGCTACTTACTCTCTCGAATTGCTCAACAAGATCTCGATGTACAGAAAGTCCACACAAAATCCTCCAAAAATCAATAATCTTGTTTTGTACTATTCGCCTCTTTCTTTACCTTTTCTTTGTCATCATCTCCTCTGCCAAAACGTTTTGACGCACAAATCGGTGTTTCAGCTCAATGATTTTAAAAGATTTGTATCCCTTTTTATAACTCTTCCATTATTTGCATTAATATCCTTGTCTACTCCATTATTTGAGCAAGAGTAATACGGTTTTATCACAGATGAGGTCATTTCTAGGGCCGAAATTAATATTTTATCCATTTTTCCTGCTTTTTTGTGAAAGAAGCAATAAATAAAATAAAATAAAGCAAAATATTTTTGATAACGTTGAATTTTTATGTTGAAACCATTATTCATTTATTGGTGATATATTTATTTTTAACTTTTTTTTTCATTTAATGCTTCAAAATTATATTTGAAGTATTTTCCGACCGTTATGAAAAATTCCAAAAAACAGCTTTCGAAATATTAGAAAAAAACTGAATTTGAAATTTGAAAAATACATTCAAAAACTCGAATATCTATTAAAATTTCAGAAAATTAATGGTTCAAGTCAAAGCGATCAAATTTGACTTTATAAGATATATAAAAACATATTTTTCAGATGATTTTTGATCGTTTTTAGCAGTCGCAAGCTCGGTTGTCAAGTTTTTGATCGCTTTGACTGTTTTCACTTTTCGATTAAATTTTCCTTTTTCAGGGTCCCTAACTTGTAATGGATAACCAAGAAATGCACAATCTCAGCGAAGAAATCACGGATTGTTTAGCTGGGTACATTACTCATCAGCAAAACTTGAATCGTCTTCTGAAGTTGGCACATCGCAATAACCTACTCAAAACTGATTACGTTGTGGAAACTAGACTTTCGATGGATGACCCAGTTTTGCCGAACTTCCTGTTCACCACTCCGCTCCCAATGACATTTGCTGTGAGTTTTAAGAAAATTTCAAAACCAAACTGGAAATTTAATTTTTAGGAAGAGCGAGCAAGAGACTGTATGGGATATGATTTGGAGACCAATATCATCGAAACATTCGAACAGAGCGGGGTGCAAACACCAAGAGCCGCGGCGACACTGTCCAGTTTCCGGAGACGTCTCGAGAATCTTTCTCTTGCCAATTATGAAGCACCAAGGCTTGAACCGGAACCGGACATGTTCAGTTCAATTGAAGATACGTCGCGCGAACTTCCACTCGGGAACTCTGCTCCCCTTCAAATCCGCGCCGCCCCACAGCAAGGAATTATTCAGGATTTGCCGGAAACAATTGGAAATAACATTCGCGAGGAGGCAACTGCACCAACAAGAGCCACAGCACCGACCAATTTTCCCGTTCAGCGTATGACGTTCTACGAACTAGCTCCGTTCGCAGAGTAAGTTTAACATTTTTAACTTCTCATACTAAAAGTGATAAATACGAAACACATAAATTTTAAAAAAATTTGATTGTCAAGTGTTTTTATCAATGATAAATTATTGATGCATGCTTACAGTATTTTTCATTCACTGTGTACTAGTTTCATAATTTTTGCAGGCAAGGCGAATGTAACAGAATTCTTGCCGTATGCAACTATAACATCGGACCCGCCTTGAATAGACTTAAGGAAGACCATCTGGTGCAATTGGGACTGGTCAGCTCTCGTCAAGAAGCCATTGACGCTCTCCTGGATCATAGCTACGATCTCGGCCTAGCTGCCGATTCTCTACTCCAGTGAAAATTCCCAAGATATGTATAATACGCTGTTTTCTCGATTTATTGATTTGATACTGGGTTTGTGCATAACCGACCACCTCTCTGGCTCTGTGTTTCCATTTATATAATAGGAACAGCATTTTTGAGACATACTTTTAAAAACTTCCCACCCCATTTTCAGATCACTATTTATTAGTTTCCCCAATTTTCTTATATAATTGTAGTAATTTTGTGAATGCATATTAGTTTCATCATTTCTAGATGTTGTTTTTTTAGTTTTTTAGTTTTCGTGCACTTTTCACCCGCTTTTAGATTTTAAGTCCTTTGAAAAAAGGATGCATATCAAGAAGGTGCATATCAATAATCATCAATAATCATTTTTGAATTCTCCACTTTCTCCTCATTCCCCAGTTTACAAATTATCCCCGTTACAAGTTAGTCTATTGTTCCCGGGACAAAAATAACCCATCGCCCCCATGACAAGTTTCGCAATTAGCTTTATGATAAGTCTCAAATCGTTTTCTCCACGATTTTATCACTCATTTCAATCATATCCCTTCCCTGTAATATATAACACGAGTTTATAATTTTACGAGTAAGTTTATTATAATATAATTTTAATTTTGTCTCTAAAATTTAACAATGATATTAAATAAATACGTGTTCCAGTGTTTTTTTCTAGCTATGCTCCATTAAGCCTTGACCTAATATATCTAAAACATACCCAAATGGAGTATCAAAACGTTCACAATTCAATTTTCTAAAAGTATCAACGGAGGATTTCATGGAATATACAAAAGAAGCAAACTTTGGGAAGGTTTCTCGATTGTTAGAGTTTTTAAATATAATCTCGTCAGAAAAGAACACCGGAAAAAAGGGAATTCGGAACATAAATATCCAACATGAACTTTTTTGGCAATTTTAAAACGGTTATAATGAATGCAGATTAAGGTAGAATTATCACTTTTTCAAACTTTTTTCATCCGACAAAATCTTATTTATTTTTAGGCATCCAAAGTTTACACATAAATGTGGTTCCAGTTAATTCTAACAACACGAAAAAAAAATCAACCAATTTTCTCCGAACTCGGGTTTCTATAGGTTAAAAAAGACGATTTAATAATACAATCGGCAATAATCCATGCATTTTTTAAATCAAAAGTTCAGGAGGGATTACTCAGCTCAATTTTTTCGATTCCTGTAAAAGATAGAAAAAATTTGTCAACTGATAGAATATTGGTAATGTTATAATCATTAATTTATCAGTGAACAATTTATTGACGTTATTCACACAAACCGAGATGATTGAGTTCAAAGTTGACGGTTTGGGTGAACTTCTATAAGAGGAAGTGCAACAGTTGAATAAGAAAAATACTGGAAAAGTTAATTCATGATTATTGAATATAATGGATTTAAAACCAAACAGGGGTGATGGGTATGCAGCTTTGGAAAAAAAAAACATTCGAAAAATTAAGATATTCTGGGGGAGTTGAAATGGATGAGGTTCTGGCCATTCTCGGTTGAATGTAGAAGATCAATTCATAAATGAGTTCGACTGTTCATCGGAAAATTCATTCTCCATCGGGTCGGATTCGGAAGTGGTTCCTGACTGAAATAATACAACGATCATTTTGATTCTATACTGCTCCACATAAATATACGTTCACCGATGAAAAATGGCGAAAAACCCAAATTTGCAGTTTCTAAAAAATATCGACCGGAGGTTAAAAAGAGTACGATATGAAAGACTTTTGGGACCCAGAGCAAATTCCAAATGAGAATGAGCAATATTTTTGTTTTCATTTTTTCAATTTTTTGACTTTTGCGGTTCCACATAAATATACGTTCACCCCCATTTTTTCTCATGTTTCAGCACCATACTCTTATATTTCAAACTTTCGACTGTTCAAGCGATGTGACGTAAAAAACCACTAACTGATTTCGAAAAAGGTCAAATTACAGTCAAAAATGCCCAAAACTTTTCAGACTGTCAGATTGCTCAGAATTTAGTAAGATCCTCGGACGTGGTCAATCGATTTGTCAAGAATTCGTTAAATTACGGTACAAAAAACTTTTCCGAACGTCATTCTCTCCTTACAGTCCGAGAAAAACGTCAAATCCTATGAAAAGCGCTCAATGTTGTGACGAGTTGTTCCAAAACCAAGAGTCGTTTGAAGCTTACTGTATCGAATGAGACAGTTTGACGTTTCATCCAGAAAAGCAAGTTCATCAATTATCAAAATATGAAAGAAGCACTTATGCTGACATCAATCCATTCCCAAAAACGTTTGGAGTTTGCTCGCATTTACCTCCTCTGAAATTGCGCCTCGAAAATCAATGTTTATTTTATTTAAGAGTATGGTGCTGAAACATGGGAAAAAATGGGGGTGAACGTATATTTATGTGGAACCGCAAAAGTCAAAAAATTGAAAAAATGAAAACAAAAATATTGCTCATTCTCATTTGGAATTTGCTCTGGGTCCCAAAAGTCTTTCATATCGTACTATCGTACCTCCGGTCGATATTTTTTAGAAACTGCAAATTTGGGTTTTTTGCCATTTTTGATGGGTGAACGTATATTTATGTGGAGCAGTATATATTCTATGATAGTTTGAGGCTTATTTGGAAACTATTTTTTTTCTCACAAATAAAAAAAAATGTCGACCCCTAGTTTATGATTTTGGATCAAACTATTTTTTTTCTCACAAGAACAGAAATAAATTGGCTCAAAGATAAAAGTTGAGGGACCCTTCTATTATAAGTTTTTTGGTAGTACTCAGCTCCTATGGGATCCGGGATAATTGATAGCAGAGTAATGTGTGTCGACACAGACAAAGTCGTTCAACTTTGCTGTTCAAAATACTAGAAGTACACATCAATCTCATTAGACTGGCAAGCGAACCTGTGTTACCGGAAAATATAAATAGCACTGATGAAAAAAGTTATTAGCGTTCTTATTATTTTTTTTTGGAGTAGCGAGACAGAGGAAACAGTACATTAATGCCATTGGGCCGTGACTAAAATAATTTTGAGTGATGTCTTCTCCCTCCTTCTCACCTTGCTTGCTGTCCATGATGTCGTTAACAAAAATCGGCGATATCTGGATATATCGGCGACTTCCTCAGTTCCTCGGGCGCCTCTTGGACTTCCGAGGCCGGAGTCATAGTCATCAGGCCCAAAATGTTCGACTACTGACAGGATTGATGCAATCGATGACCCTCTGGCAGTCGAGGGCCCTGCGTTTTGAGCTGCGGCGACAGACGTTGGAACGGAACTGGAACTTGAACAGTTTGGTAATTGCTTTCAAGTGAATGAACACAAATGTATCTCAAATGGAGTTTTTTGTTAAAAATTCTCTTACTGTTAATTTTCTACATTTCAAGAAAAAAGAAACCAGCTCACCCTTGTCTCCGATTCATCTCTCGTTTTACTTCGGACACAGAAGCAGGGGTAGGTTGGTCAGAAGATCGTGTCCCAGTTGCGCTTGATCCTGTTATTTGCTGGTCAGGAGACGACGTTGACGTTGATTGACCACGTTGCTCTCGATATACCTTTATGGCTTTTGCGAGCAGCGGCTTATCTTTAAGTACCTCATTGAGAACGTCTTCGTAGTTCCATTCCTAAAGACGACAAAGAACGGTTTTTAGTTTTTGGAAATTTAGAATTTGTTTCACCTGGGCTGTATGACAAGATGGTTGCAGATGTTGTGGGGGTGAGGGTTGTTGTGGATGGTTGGGAAGTTCTGGTTGTGGATTTGAGGTGATCGTGGTGGATAAGGCCATAGTGTCTGAAAATTAAAGAGTTTGAAAATTAACAATTTCTAGGTAAATTGAGAAAAGAAACTAAATTTTTTAAGCACAAGTATATAAAGAAGAAAATTTATTGGCATTCGTCTGGAACAATTTTCACAGACTGTCACAAACTTTCACAGTTTTTTTGCTTTTAGTTGAACAATTGTCAGCTTCAGACTTCCTAAAAATACAGTAGATTTGAAGGGGTGAGACGAAAACATTCAGATCAAAACTACTTTGCAACATATCAAAAAAATGACAACTGATAAAAAATTTTCTCTCTTTTTCTAATGTCTTTTCCCTCTTTCTCACCTTGCTCGTTGTCTATGATGTCCTCCACAACCAATCGGCAGATTCCGTATTCATTGGCGCCTTTTTCCGATCCACTAGCGTCTCTTGGACTTTCATTTATTCCGGCGACTTCCGAATCAATATACCTTTGGCGATCATTTGACTTGACTACTTCTGGAGAATCCTCCACTACTTCATTTACTTCATCTTGGTGGTGTACTCGGTGCACATCGTTAGAATCACTTTTGTTTCCTTCAGGTTGTTCTCTAGTCTCCAGAGTGTTTGCAGTGATGACACATTCTTCTGGCTCCGCTAGACTTCCTTTTTCGAATTCTCGAGCATTCCAGATGAAATGGTTGGAAGCTTCTGCTGGAGCCTCATCACCGCCTTTGTTTTCCAATTGATTTGCCTCACTAATTTGTTCGTCAACTTCTCTCGGGATATCTTCTGCCTCCTTGTCACCTTGATCAGCAACGTTGTCTTCTCGATGATCCTGATGTGGATCGTTGGATCGAGATGTTTCAGCTGTTCTTGAGGATGTCGAAGGCTCCTTATATCCTATTTCGAAATCATACTCATCCTCATCGTATTCGTATCCTTGATCAACAACGTCGTCTTCTCGATGATCATGATGTGGATCGTTGAATCGAGATGTTCCAGCTGTTCTTGAAGATGTCGAAGGCTCCTTAAATCCTGTTTCGAAATTATACTCATCAGCATCGAGTTCGAATTCTTGGGCCGGGACGTTGTCTACTCGATGATCCCGACATGATTGCATTTGGTGGGAGGGGGTGGGAGCGGATGGAGGTTGTGATTCTTGATACTGAAATGAAATTTCATCACGTTAGGTATTTCTTAAGCATGTTTCAAAAACGGATTTATATGTTCTGAAGAACGCTCTCAGACTCTGCATAGTTGCTGTGCCCGCCAACATGAAAGGTTCTTTTGTAAGATAATGAAAATAAATTAATTACCTGTTTTGGTCTTTTGTCGGATTTTCTCTTTCTGCTGGCATTTCGTCTATTCCGGGACTTATCCAGATTTTTCTTGTAAATCCGCTGTTGGTCTCGCAATTTCTCAATGACGTGCTCCACGCTTCTCCAGGACCCGCTCAGGCTTCTGCAATGAAATGATCTGGTTAATAAACTTAAAAAAGTGATAATTTGCTCAACACAAACCTTTCGACTTCATTTGCTGCATACTGCCCGAGAGTGAGTCGATGTGCATCCTTGCATTTTTCCCTCTTCTCTGTATTGCAATACATGCAAAATGCAACGTTGCGCTCGATGCACTCTCTCAATGGGCTTGTATCGCCCTCTATTTTCTCCATAAACTTATTCAAGGCATTCAATAAACTGTCATGCCTTATCTGAAAGCAAATATTCTTTTGTTTCACTTTTAAATCAGTAACGAATTCTCACAGTTTTCTCAAATCGAGCTGTCTCCTCCTCAAATTTTCTTACTTTTTCTTGGCTATCGTAGAAGTTCAACTTATGTCCCTCTACAATCATGCAACGGATGTGGACTTCCTTCAAAATCCCTACTTCATTTCGGTATCGACTTTTCAAATATCTCAGCACTTTTTCTACCAAAGTAATCTCGACTTCTTCCTTATCGGGCAGCAACCTAAAAACATAAACTGAATTATCAGTCAATGTTATCTTTTCTCTTACCTTTGAAGATCTGCCTCTAACTTCTTTTCCACGTCACTGTGCTTCTTTTCACATTCAGCCCGAAAGCCACGATGTTGAATACAAATCAAACATGTTTCTCCCTTTTTCACATGTTTGATTTTTCTATTATTTTTGTATTTTTCGCCCAGGTTTTTTGCCACTTGATGTGGTGTCGGAGTTGGTGTCTGAAAAACGGCAAGTATTAATTTGAAAATGTTGCCATTTTGAACTTACTGTACTTTCCGAATCTTCATATTCCGTTGGCTTCTGGGATCTTGTGACTCTTCTGGAGACCATAGGAACGATTGCCGTCTCGAGAAGATCATTCTCCGGCATTTTCTCGTCCTCATCGTGTTTTCGAGCCGGCAGAAATGACGGTCCTGGTTGGTGTCCAGCATCTTCTCCCTTGTCGAGACGACGTTTTTTTGAAGATGTCGGAAAGATACTCCCGTCTTTTGGGTTTGGAGGTTGTGGCTCTTGAATTCCTCTTGACATCGATTGAACCAGAAAAATTTCACCTTCCGCTTCTTGAATCCGGACTTCCGACTCCAGCTGCTGAAAACATGGATTAAATTTTTTATATGATTTTGTTGATTGAGTCGTGATTATGAACCAACTACCGTAACTTGCACTTTAAGCCTAGCTACAGTAACTTCGGATGGGATGTGAGCAAAATTATCGCGGTTCCTATAAGAGGTAGCAAAAATTTATCAACTGGTAAAATGTTTTTCATAATATCATCATTTTTTTTTCATTGGAAAAATTTATAATAACTATCATAGGAACGGAGATAACTGAGCTCAAAATTCAATTTCCTAAATTAGTTCGTTAAATACTCACCCCATTGGCCATCGTTTCTTTCAGCGTTCCAGATTGCTGAAATTCGAAAAAAATTATGTATTTTAATTATAAGAATGTAAAAATATGAAAACTGTTTGATTGATACAAAGAAGTTGTCCACTACAAAGTTAAAGATTTAGTTTTGTATAATATGATTTGAAATTTTCAGCCTTATTCAAAAATTTTTTTTTCAATTTTTGGAAAAAAAATTTGTAGTCAATCTTTTTGGAAAACAATTTGGACGGTATAAAAGTATCGGGGTCGTTGGGGTACGAAGCAATTTAGTGATTTAAAATCCACAATTCTAGAGTACAAAAAACCTGAAAAAACCCGAATTTCGTATGCCTGAAATACATTGTACCTCTTTGTATCTGATGTGCCAAACTTTTTTCTTTTGAAATTCTCAAAAAATCCAAAATTTTGAATTCCCAATTTTTTTCCAACTACAGTAATATTGATGAACACAACTTTTAAAACACGTACCAAAGCAGATGATCCTGAAGGCATTTTCGTAGATCTTGAAATCTGAAAATAGAAGATTTAAGATTTAAAAAAAAAACGAAAATCCATGGAAACTCTCGAAATTTGGTCTCTGTTGTTTTTCAAGATTTGTTCCAAATAACGGTAAATTTAGGGTTATGGAAAATTTTTGAATTTCGTTGGGGGAAATAATAAAAACCTTTGATTTTGCAATAAGATCACTATTCCTAATGCTTTAAAAAAACGGCCTGAAGTAGAAGATTTTCCAAAAGATTACGAAAGCAGTTCAATAATTGAACTGCATTTTCAACTTTTCTGATAGATTTGATTGTACTAAAAAAAATTATCCCTCTGTGCCTCAAGCATTATGACTCCAACCAGTCTTACAAGGGAGCCACAACACCTCGTCACTTCAGATTTAGATGAAAATTTCAGGATAGGTCAAGGAAAGCTTATCTAGATATCCCTGAGAACATTGAAACACTCTCGCCAGTTTCAGCCGAGTTACACCAGTTTTAGTACCAAAAATTGCTTTTTGAGTGCAAAACAATTGATTTTTAATCCCGATTTTCTCAACTTTTAGGATGTTTTAGAACATGAATTGTTTTGTGTTATGCTTAGAATTTAATGAAATTTCATATTTCCAAGGTTTTCTCAAAAAAAAGCAACAATTTTGATAATTTTGTCTAATACTTGGGTGGGAGGTTTTATCAAACTTTTGTCTTTTGGAAAAATTTCATTGAAAACGTGATGATTATCGTTTAAAAATATTATGATAAAACTAATAGATAATCTATTTCTTGATCAAAGTTGTTTTCATTATCAAGATTATGGCACCTATATACCAAAACAACGCTTCAAAACTGCTGCTTTCCAGTGATAGTTGACTTCAAAAAAATTTTTTAGAAATTAAAAAAAAAATCTACATTTTTCTTCAATCTCTTTGGTAAAACTAGTCGATAATAAATTGTAGCATATACTAAAAGATCCTATAAAGTTCCGAAATTAAGAAAAAAAAAGTAAAAGAGAAAACCACACGAGGGGACGAACCCACAACCCTGTGATCACTGGCGCACACCACATCCCCGACACTACGCTGCCCACATTTTCAACTGATTTGAAAGGCGGTTAGATGTTAGCTTCTCTTTAAGCTTCTCTCGTAAGGAATTCGGAGAGGAAACGTGTGGTAAAGCATGCAAATGAACTGAAATCAATACTGAAATTTTGGACTGAAATATCTCGGCTGAAACTGGCGAGAGTGTTTCAATGTTCTCAGGGATATCTAGATAAGCTTTCCTTGACCTATCCGGAAATTTCCTCAAAAGCTGAGGTGACGAGGTGTTGTGGCTCCCTTGTTAGCCTTCTTGGGGAAAACTGAAAACTTCTTGGGGGAAAACTGAAAACTTCTTGCGGAAAACTGAAAAAAATTTCCAAAGGTGAGCTATCGTCAAACAGTCCAGTTTTAAAGTTTTCTGTAGAATGAAGATATCCTTCACACGCAACGCGCGGATGTTTATTTGCACAAAGAAACAAGAATGTCAGGGTACTGTATTCGAATCAGAGAGTGATCTTTAAAAAACATTCCGCCATTATCGAAAGGCTCACTTATGTATGCAAAGAAAAAGGTCAGGATACTGTTTGGTCAGGAACAGAAAGGTCAGGATACTGATGAGAAAAAATGAATTAAAAAAAGCGAGGCCACCGTTTTCAGAATTTTCTACAGTGCGGTCAATATCTATACGACCCCCCCCCATAGATTTTGGGGGCACAGAAAAAAACTAGAAGAGATATTAAAAAACGATAAACGCCATTTGATTAACAATCAAAAATAACCTCTAGAGACGAAGTTTCATAATTTCAGCACTTTCCCTGAACATGCACCATCCAAAAAACCCATTTGCAAGCGGTCAATATCTATACGACAACCTGGAAAATGAAAAATCTCAAGTATTTTAGAGAGTAAAATTGAACTTTTTTTGATTGGAAGCTGTAAAAATAGTCCTAAAACAACACATTTTGACAGTTTATACAAAAATTGATTCCTCTATTCAAGTTTTAGAAAAAATTATTTTCAGTCACTTCCGTCATTTTTCGGATTTTTGGAATAAATCTTGGATAACTTAGCTCCTGGGTATAATTTTGAGCTGAAATTGATAGGAATTACTTTTGCAGTAGTCTCAATTATGTACTAACTGTTGTTATGTTATTCTGCGCCATTGTTTGTTATTGAAGCTGAACTGAAATTCGAAAAATTGACTTTGAATTTTGGTGATTCTGATTTTTGAGAAAAAAACTTGATATAACCATTGAAATACGATTTTCAGTACAAAATAACAATTTTGATGACAATTTAAACTATTTAGAACATCTTTCAAACCTTTTAGACAGCTTTGAAAAATATTCCGTTGGGTATATGTTTTTCAGCTCAAAACTCGAGCTCAGATTCAAGTTTCCGAAGCTCAAAAAAGCTTTGAACACTTGCAACATAGTCATGATCCTCACTAAAATTTTCCCTTTAAATTTCAGCTCAAAATCTTACCCAGGAGCTAAGTTATCCAAGATTTATTCCGAAAATCTGAAAAATGACGAAAATGACTGGAAATAATTTTTTCTAAAACTTGAATAGAGGAATCAATTTTTGTATAAACTGTCAAAATGTGTTGTTTTAGGACTATTTTAACAGCTTCCAACAAAAAAAAGTTCAATTTTACTCTTTAAAATACTTGAGATTTTTCATTTTCCAGGTTGTCGTATAGATATTGACCGCTTGCAAATAGGTTTTTTGGAATGTGCATGTTCAGGGAAAGTGCTAAAATTATGAAACTTCGTCTCTTGAGGTTATTTTTGATTGTGAATCGAATGGAGTTTACCGTTTTTTGATATCTTTTGTAGTTTTTTCTGTGCGCCCAAAATCTAGAGGGGTCGTATAGATATTGATCGCAATGTATAGCGACAGAGCATGAGATAAGTGCATAATAATACTACTAAACAAGGAATTCACAATATCAGAGATAGAAATATGAAAGGCGTCAATAAACGTAAAATTTGGCCAAATATTGACATTAGAAATTTTAAAGAAATCCTTAGAATTTTCCGGTTTTTCTTGAGGATTTCAGAATCTCAAAACATGAGAATTTGAAAAATTAAAATAATCTTCAGAGTTTCTCAACTTACAAGATTTCAAGATTTCTGGATCCTAGAACGTTCGAATCTTAGAATCTTAAAATTGTAAATTTTCAGCTCCAGGTTTTCTTAATGGGCCTTGCGAGAAACGTGGGAAAATGAGAAACGAAAGATCCCATCCGTCATATTAGCAGCGATAATCAGCATCTAACAATGAAAGTCAAACAAAAGATGAAAGAGGACACTTTACGACTACACGAATGTTTTTCAAACAATTGTTTCTCAATTTCACACCCTGTCAGACCATCTCCAATCTTATATGTTTTTTTAAGTTTCGGATGGACCAAACTAATCCTCCTACCGTGAAACATTTGATGGCGAAGTACAGTACTTCGAGGCTTCTGGGTGATATTGCTCTTCTCTCTTTCTCTCTCTCTTTCTCTCTCTCTCTCTCTCTCTCTCTCTCTCTCTCTCTTCTTCAGGGAATAAACCTCATAGACATCTACCGTACCCCTAATGACGTTGTCTAGTCAATATTAAAATACCGTACTATGAAAAGATCTATTCGAAAAAATGTTGCTAAAACACCTTTCTTTCTGTTTAAGACGACATCCAAAAAACTACCGTAACTCGGATGACGTGGTCCACAGAGTCTATCAAAATATGGTGCTTCGAAACAGGTGCTAACATAGTGAGATTCTGTTTTATTGCTTCAGAGGGCTAATGGACAATCTTCAGTAACCTTGGCTTCTCATGAGACTAGAGAGAAGACGGAGAAGCAGATACATCAGAACTTATAAGAATTTCCTAACAATAAGCTTATCGCTGGGTGAAAAAAAACATAAAAACTGTGAATAACGTTAGCAATTTTTGCAACTATCGAATCAAGGAAACACAATTTTGGAGCTACGTGGAAGGAAAAACTCAGAAAGAGAAATATTACAAATTTGCAATCTGTGCATCCCAATTTCAAAAAATGTCCTTGGAAGTTAAAAATTAAAAATTTCGAAATTTTTTCACGAAATCCAGTTTTCTAGAATTCAGGTAATCCAGAGTTTCAGGCGTTTTACTGGTAACTTCAGAATTTTAAATACTCTACATTTGAAAGTTTCAGACTCCCGGAACAAAAGAAAGGAAATTTGGAACCTCACTGACACTGTCGTCAATAAGGAGGAAAGAAAAAACAAATATTTTGAAAGAGAAGCTGCCATATTCGAATCTTTCCCAAGCCCATAAAGAAAAAAAAGGCGAGGATACTCTAGTGAAATGGGAAAAGATCAACAATATTCTGTAAAAAAAATTTGCAAAACTTCCCTCTGATCATAAAATGTTTGATCATAAAACATTTTACAAATTCCCTCCCATCAGAAAAAAAACCCACATGCCTGGATACTGTAGTTGGATGAAAAAAACGAAAAGAAAGGGAAAAAGTCAATTGTGAATATGTACAAGACGAATGTACTGTAGTAGTAGTAGTATTAAGTTGGCCAAAAAATAATGAGTGGTGCGTTTGTCAAAACGTGGTCAGTCCATCGGCAACCTATCTATTCCTTTGAAATTTTTTGATGGACCAAAATAATCCTCCCACCGTAATTGGCAAAGTACGGTACTTCGACTACCGTACCCCTGATGACGTCGACGTCTATGAAATCACTGTACATTGAGGCGATCTGCCCACAAAGATATTGCGCAACACCTTTTTTTCTGCTTCAGACGTGATATCAAAAAAACTACAGTAACCCGAATGACGTCATCTACACAGCCTATCAAAGTATGGTACTTCGAAACAGGTGCTAACATAGTGAGATTCTGTTTTATTGCATCAGAGGGCTAATGCATAATCTTCAGTAACCTTGGCTTTTCATGAGACTAGAGAGAAAACGGAGAAGCAAATACATCAGAACTTATAAGAATTTCCTGCTGTTGAAATCATCTACAGTAACCCTAGCTCTCCATGAGCAAGACGGAGAAACAGACCCACCAGCTTCAACGAATCTGGGGGAAGGTTATTGCTAGGAAAACCCTTCTTCTGCTCCAGACAGCAAATGAAATAACATCCGGGACTACATGGAAAGGAGAATCATGGAGGTGAGTTCTCCAGTACAAGAAATCTTCATCTAGATAGCAGAAAAACCAAAATATGGATGAAGGAACTTCTATTCAAGCGACGGCACCAACCTTTGTAGACATCCGCATGCAACAAAAACCAGTCTATCCGAGGGTTGCTCATTAATTTTCCGACATTTTCGGATTGACCTCACTAATCCTCTAACCAAGACCCAATTAGTAGCAGAGTAGGGCAGGTTGAGGCATCTGAGTGGTAGCAAAAATATAGCGTTAAAACCTTTATGTCTTTTCCAAGCAAGAAATCCGAAAAAAAAATCATACTTGTCAAATTCCGGGCCGGGGCGGGCCATAGCCGGGTTTTTAAATTTTGAGCCAGCGTTTTTTTTTAATTCAGAACATTTTTCCAAAATTTAGATTTAAAATCCCTACATCTAAAACCATATTTTCATCCTGAATTTCGTTCTAGTTATAACTTTGTATTTTCCAAATTACTAAGGTCACTCGAAGAGTTTCAGATTCTTTTTTCAAAATCTAGGCCGGTTTTTAACATTCCCGGATTAAGGTAGAAACTAACCTGCCACTTCCTTTAGTTCCGCCAAGATTCCTTGTTGCAGAAGAGTTGTGAGCTGCAAATGATAATATTTCAAATAGAAGAAAAACAAAACAAATCGAATTGAGAGATCGTCTCGAATGCACCGAAATGTAGGTAGATATGACATATGGAGTCCAAGATAGGAGATGATAGAAGGTTAAGAGACGCAGAGATCTCTGCGCAATCTCCGCCCCTAGAAGAGATCGGAGGTGAAAAGAGCATTGGTTACTCGAGAGACGCGCATAGTATGCGAGAGGTACAAAAAGGGCTCATCGGGATTGTGTCAGACTTGTGGACATGCAATTGATCATACAAGTAGGAAAAGAACGCTGACCGAGTGGGCCGGAAGCTCCGCCCATTCTGGAGAAATTTCGGTGGCAGGTGAAGAACGCGCGAAATTTGAATCATGGTTTTGCACAGAACAAAAAAAGAATTCAAACAAGTAAAGAAAGAGAAAAAGAAAAAGAGAATAGGAGGAAATATTATTTTTAAAGACGAACTTGGTTCAATTAAATGGATTTTCAGGCCCAACTCAACAAAATTCAAGAATACGTGCCAAAGGTTTCGTTTAAAATTTCTTTTTAGATACTTGAAATTTTTTGGCACGATTTGTTCAAAACGAAAAAAGGGCTTATGATTTTCGAATAAAAAAAAAATTAAGTATTGCATTTGTTTTGAGAGTCCGTCGATGGAACCTTGGACGTTTTTTTTAAAGTTTTAGTGATATCCACTTTTTGGATACTGTAGGAATTGTTTTCAATTTTTTAAAAATCTTCCTATGTTTTCTGGTGGGTGTCATATGTTATTGGAGAGATTCGCTGTGAATAAAAACACTTTAATTTGGAAAAAATAAGGGAAAAATCACAGAATTTTAACACCGAAATTTTGTGCCTAAAATTTTGGTGCCAAAACAGCATTTGACACATAAAGCACTTAATTGAAATTTTAAATCTGTTATCACCATCACGTCGGTTTGCATTCCCTAAGAGAGATAATGCATGAAAGTAGGAATTTAGGCCCGCGAAACCACGCCTTATTCTGACTTGATGCAGTTGCGCCCCGTTCAATTTCTTTCTCGCTTTCTCGATAAAAAGACAAATGGCAAGAAGGACGATGAGAGGTCGAGAAAACGACGAGACACACGAAAAAGAGAGGAGGCAGTTTCGTGGATGCCCACGAAAGAACAGCAAGAGTCGTTTGAAAATAAAAATAGCGTTGCGTCTCTCAGAGACACAGACATTAGGTTCTGTGGAAAACGAGCGAAAGAGACGATGAAGCGCTGTGGTGAGGTGTCCGCGGAGGGAAAGCACTGCTTGCTGGGGAGAAAAACAAGAAAAATAGAGTGAGGGAAGGAGATGGTGACGACGCGAAATTCGAACACCAAAACCGCGAATTAAAAGTCGAAGATTTTGAAATTTACTTCGAAGTAACTTCGGTTGCGATAAAAAGTGTCAACCTTCTATGCACCCGGATCAGTTTTTTTTAACGGAGTACTCTTGCAGAACGAAAACAATCTAGTGAGATTAATTCTGTTGAAAACTGATGGAAACTGTTGAAATTCTACAAAGATATTGTCCACTACAAAGTCAAAGCTCTAGTTTATTTATCGCAAAAAAAAATTCGAATACTAGATACCGGAAACGAAAAAATGAGGTTTGTCAGAAAAATAATGAAAAGTAATATAAAAAGTAAAGTAATGTTGAAGAATGCGAAATTGGAAAAAAAATAAGAAGAAGTCAGAAAATGGGTCCAAAATATTTTCACTATTGAAAAATACATAAAAAAGAGATTTTAAAATTACGTATGACAGAAGGAACATAGAAAATAAAGTGTTTTCTTTAGTTTTAAGATCTACGGAATAGGAAGAAAACATTAAACGTTTTTGGGAGAAAAAAAAAATAGAAAATAATATCTTTTAGAAAAAAGCAAAAACAATATACATATATCTGTTGTTCAGTACGAAGGTTCATTTTGTAATTCTTCAGTTTGTATCGCTCTCGAATCGTCCTGAACATCCGCTGGCCCTAGTCTCAGTGGGAATCTTGAGTCGTTATAAGCATAATCATCGATAATTGGAGTGTTATCGATGAAGTACTTCGACGATGGATAACAATTGCAATTGTCCACAAAGTGACGGATGTAGCAATTGTAGCTGCAAATTTTTTAATTTCAGGAGAAAATAATAGAGTGCACGTCATAGTGATAGCACTACCCTATTTTTGAGGTTTTCAGAAAAACTGAAAAACGTAGAGAAAAACAGTCAATGCCATTCGATTCAGCATCCCAAAACCTATGTGCTCGCAAAATCAAATAGCAGTCAAGTTTATTAGGGCTACAGTAACCAAAAGTCTTTCTGCGCACCGCTTCATAGCGATAGCATCACCGTCAAAAATCTCCAGCTTTTCAGGAAAAAATAGTGGAAATGTTTTAATCGAAATAGTGAAAGTAGTCTCGAAACAGACAGTTTACACAAATTTTGATTAGTTTTTTCATGATTTAGTAAAAATTTTTTCAGAAATTTTCGTGATTTGTTGGGTTTTTGAAATAAATAATGAATAAAAATGTCCCCATGGGTAGGATTTTGCAGCTAAGTTTATTGGAAATATTACAGAAACGTTTGTAATCATGTCGCAAGTGTTTGAGCAATTTTTGAGCTCGAAATTGAGTTCGATGTTAGTACTGAAAAAAATATTTCGACCGGAATTGGTCACCGCTGGGACAGTACCGGGGATCCAAACCAAATGTACATTTTTCAACTTCGAATTTACCGACTATCCATTTAATATCAGTGCATAAAAACTAGTTTGAATTTTTCTGTACACTAGAAAATTTTTTGAAGTCTATTTCTACACAGAACGTGCTCTAATTTCCATTTTTTTTTTCAGTAAAACAATGAAATTTCGGATAAAACGGTTCAAAATTGTGGTTCAAATTTTCGAATATTTGGCTCGAAAATTCTAAATTAAGCAAAATTTCTAACCTACAGCTTTTCAAGGTCGATTGTTTTGACTCTCACTTGATTCGCATTTCCCAGCCAGTCCATGTTTGTTGGTGGAATTCCTGGACTGTTGATGTTGCCCCATTTGTAGTTGCTGGAAAGTTCTTGCAATCATTTTTTTGAAAAAAGGAAACACCAGGAATTCAAAGTTTAAAGATTCCAAAAAATTTCGAAAAAAATTGGAAGTTCCAAATATATACAAAAATTCAGAAATTTGTAAAGAACTAAAAAAAAAGACATTTTTGAAATTTCGGAAGTTTATGATTCCAAAATTCCGAGGTTCCAGGTTTTTAGATTTCCAAATTTTCAAAGTCATAAAATATTAAAATTCTAGTTTCAAAACTATCAAACTTTCCCTCGATATTCAGATTCAATAGAGAAATATTTTCGATCTGAAAAAATTGAAACCTAATGGCATTTTTAAACAAAAAATATCAATTTTCAGTTCACAATTAGACATTGTTAAACCCGAACCCTTCGAAAAATTCGAAAAAAAATACTTTAAAAATCCGAAAATTTATAGAAATTTCTAATATAAGAAAAACTTTAATTTCATAATTTTCAAAAACTCAAAAACTCTCAGTTTTTCCGATATTTAGATTGTGAACAACATATTTTTGAGAATTCGAAAAATAAATTTTTCAACATTTCAAAGTTTTTAACCCAAAAATTCTAATTTCTAGTCTAAAAAAGTCATTTTTAAAATGTGAAAATTTTAAAACAAATATTCTTATTTTAGTTAAAAATTTGAAACATCTTCCAACATCTGTGCGTTTTTCAAATATCTCTATTTTTTCTCGGGACCTCTGAACTTTTTTGGGACATCTAATTTTTTTCGGACCTCTATTTTATTTTGGGACCTCCGATTGTTTTTGTGAGTTTGAAATTAGAAAAGAGCCCACACGTTGGTGTTTTTGCTCTAAAAAAGTTCCATATTCAATGAAACATTTGATTTATTTCCAATTTTTAAGTTTAAAATTTAAATTTCTAGAGCTCTAACTCACGTCTGTCTAGTCGAATTCTTCGCATCGAAGAGTTCCTTTGTGTGATTATTGAAATCATCCAAATTTTGCTTATCTTCTTGATTTGATGGCTGAAAAAAAACACACTTTCTTTTTTCGAAATTATTATCGAAAACTTCTATTTTTACTCAGAAACAAAAATGGTGAGAAAACTTTTTGTCAGCATTTCAGAATTTCAGAATTTCAGAATTTTTAAACTTCTAAATTTCTGAATTTCTAAACTTCTAAATTTCTGAATTTTTGAATTTCTAAATTTCTGAATTTTTGAATTTCTGAATTTCTGAATTTCTGAATTTCTGAATTTCTGAATTTCTGAATTTCTGAATTTCTGAATTTCTGAATTTCTGAATTTCTGAATTTCTGAATTTCTGAATTTCTGAATTTCTGAATTTCTGAATTTCTGAATTTCTGAATTTCTGAATTTCTGAATTTCTGAATTTCTGAATTTCTGAATTTCTGAATTTCTGAATTTCTGAATTTCTGAATTTCTGAATTTCTGAATTTCTGAATTTCTGAATTTCTGAATTTCTGAATTTCTGAATTTCTGAATTTCTGAATTTCTGAATTTCTGAATTTCTGAATTTCTGAATTTCTGAATTTCTGAATTTCTGAATTTCTGAATTTCTGAATTTCTGAATTTCTGAATTTCTGAATTTCTGAATTTCTGAATTTCTGAATTTCTGAATTTCTGAATTTCTGAATTTCTGAATTTCTGAATTTCTGAATTTCTGAATTTCTGAATTTCTGAATTTCTGAATTTCTGAATTTCTGAATTTCTGAATTTCTGAATTTCTGAATTTCTGAATTTCTGAATTTCTGAATTTCTGAATTTCTGAATTTCTGAATTTCTGAATTTCTGAATTTCTGAATTTCTGAATTTCTGAATTTCTGAATTTCTGAATTTCTGAATTTCTGAATTTCTGAATTTCTGAATTTCTGAATTTCTGAATTTCTGAATTTCTGAATTTCTGAATTTCTGAATTTCTGAATTTCTGAATTTCTGAATTTCTGAATTTCTGAATTTCTGAATTTCTGAATCTCTGAATTTCTGAATTTCTGAATTTCTGAATTTCAGAATTTCTGATTTTCAGAATTTTTGATTTTCTGAATTTTTGAATTTTTGAATTTCCGAATTTCTGAATATCTCAATTTCCAATTTTCTAAACATCTGAATTTCCGAATTACTGAATTTCTTAACATAAAATTTTTAAAATATTTTTTGATAAATAAAAAAACTTCTCACCAATCCATCCAACCAATCCTGAGCAATCCAGCAGACTTCGTACGTCGTCGAGGTGTAGGCGGCAAGATTTTGGAAGAACCTGAAAGAAGAAATATAAATTTTTGGAAATCTGAGAATCTTTTTTTTCGAATCTCTGAAAACTCCCAAGAATCAATTCTTTAAAAAAACAAAAGGAATAATTCTGAGAAAGATTATTTCAAAAATCTAATCCAAATCCGCTTTTTTAGGAAACTTTAAATAACCCACTCTGTAAAATCAGATTTTTCAAAGTTTGGAGCTCCTCCAAAGGCGAAAATTATTGTGTGGAAGCTTATCGTGGCATCAAGAATGAGCTGGATCACAAATTCGGTCATGGTTTTCCTGAAATAATAAAATTTTGTAATTTTGTTCCGGAAACGTTTTGATGGAAAAACTCAGAAAAATTTTTTCGAACTGGAAGTATCGACTTCTAAACAGTAAAATGGGAACTTTGACAACGGCTTCAATAATTGCAGAAAGGAAATGAAAAAAAAAAATTCAAAAAGGAAAAACTCACCAAAAGCCTCTTCCAGCATGAGTTGGAAGATACTGTACGAGGGCGTTGGTCAGGCATTTGTGATCTAGAAAGAACAATCGCCAATTGGTCAAAATAAGGACTCCTTTGACTCTGAAAAACAAGAAATTTAAGATTTTCAGATTTTTCCGAAAACTAGAACAATTAAAAACTTGGTTTTTCGAACACATTTCAAATTTTGAGAATCCAAAATGATTTCATTCCACGTCAATATTCCAAGAAAATGAGGAATCTTAGAAAACTGAAAATTCTGGCATTTTGACATTTTGGGTCTATTTAACCTGGCGGCCTAACTTTTGCAAATTGAGTTTTTGAGGCCACCACCTAAAAAAAATACAAAGTTCATGTTAAGCCATTGCGTGGAAATTATCGAAAGTTTGAACCAATTTTCAATTGTTCCAAATGAAGAGGAAAAAAAACTTACGATGCTGCTTTTCCTTCAAATTGAGGATACCGGCTGAAAGCAGCTTTGGAACTTTTCGCCAGGTACTGATAGCATTCAGCGAGCTGAAAAATAATTTTGAAATTATGAATTTCTGAAACTTTTCCAATTCTAATGGGGTTATTCATGTAGCGAAAGTCTGCACCGAAAGTCAATGCAGGAGTGTCGCGAAATAAATTTCAATACATTTCGGTGGCACCGAAATGTATCGTTTTGAAATACACACTTTCGCTACATGAATAACCCCATAAAAATCAAATTTTCTTTTAGAGCTGAACTGAACCAAACTATGAGATCTCAAAAAAATATTTAGTTATTTTTTTAACTAGCTTTAATTATCTTAACTTTTTAAAGAGATACAGAAAATTGGTGTACTATGTAGTGAAATGTGTAAGCTTCGCCTTTACACATTTTTAGAAATTAAGAAAAAATAGCTGAAAATCATTGAAAAATGATTACCTCATTCTCTGTATATTGGTCCAAAATTCCATTAAGCAATCGTGTGTCTTGATGGCGAGTGTAATCTTCTTCTCGGAGATACCAAAACCTTCCAAGAATATTTCCTTGCCATCCGACATTATCTGAAAATTAGAAATTTGAAGTTCAGAAACTCATAAATCCAACATTTTGAAAAGTCAAAGAAATTCCTAGAAATACAGAAATTTGAAATTTGGAAAATCAGATAATTCAAAGTTTCGAAAATCCCAAAAATTCAAACGATCTAAAACTCGAACCATTCAAAAATACAAGTTATGGATATTTTAGAAGTTCAACAATTGGGAAAAGTTTTGAAAGCTCGATTCCTAAAATTATATTTTTCTAGATTTAAAAATTTTTGTAAGTCCGAGTTTTCTAAATTTCTTAAGTTAAATTAATTAGATTAATTTTTTTCTTTGATTATTTGAAAAGTTTTTCAAATTTAAAGTAAACATTTTTCTTAGAAGGAGCAATTTCAAACAATTCAATTTAACTGAATTTCTATTCTTTGAAAAGTTGCAATTCATAAAAATTCCAAAAAAATCAGAAATACAGAAATTCAGAATTTCAAAATTTTGAATATTCAGAATTCAATAACTTCAATTATTCTGAATATCAAAAATTCAAAATTTTAATAAACAACAAAAAAAAACTGACAACTATACGCATCTTCGGTCAATCTCCGTGGAATAACTTCCTTGTATTCTTTCACTCTTCGAGCAAATAGTTTTTTCATTTTTTCTATTCTTCCAATCAATGGATAGTCAAGTTTTTGACATTCAAGTGATCCTTCTCGGAGACTGAAGTCCATAAAATCGAAATATGGAGAATCGGTCGCTTCTTGATCCATTTCGTTCGTTTTTTTCACGAAAAGTCGCATGCGGTTCTTTTCGCTGTCATATTCTGAAAAAAGGGGTTTTTGAAATTCCAAAGGTACCCAAATTTACGAACTTTTGATATTCAAAATTTTGAAAACTTTCAATCAGTTTTTTTCTGAATTTTTGAAATTTTGATTTCCAGAATTTCTGAATTATACACTCCCGATCATGTACTTTTAAGTAACAAATTGGAAAGTGTTTGACATTCAGAGTACCAGAAGCCGAATTCCAATGGTTTAAATTTTTGAAATTTTGGTTTCCACGTTTCCAATTGAATTCCTGATTTACAGAGTATTTTCAAAAAAACTCTTAGAAACAATTTGTTTTCCATTCAAATACCTTGTAGTTTGGAAAGTTAAATTTATTTTTTTTTTCAAAAGTTTTTTTTTGGTTGATATTTAATGAGTTATGGTTTTCATTCTTTAAGGTATGTTCGTTTCTAAGCTTTTCCTTTTTGAAAAAAAAATCAATTTCTTCCAAATTGAAAAAAAACTCAAAATATTCAGAAAAATAATCCTAAACTCACCAGCGAACCGAACTCTTGAAGTTCTCTTCCTTTTTTGTAGATCCCGTTGCTCCGGAGCCAAAAAATCTGGAGCGTCCTCATATTCATAAATATGCTCTTTCGAGAGCAAAGACGGTTGCCAGATTTCCGAATCTGAATTTCCTTCGTTTTTCAACGTCTTCTGAAGATTCTCCTCAATCAAGTCGAGGGAGTTCTGCTCTTCTTGGAAACGGCTTGTGAAATCATTCAAGAAGGATGGATTATTAATATTTGTCCTTTTTAAATGCATCTTTTGAACGGTTTTCAAATTCTGCATTTTTTTCTTTTGAATTTTTTTCTGACGCTCGAGCCTTCCGACTTTCAAGGCTGTCTTCCTTTGGAGCGTCATAGTTTCTGAAAAAAAATTTAATACATTTGGTTTCGAATTGACTTTGAAACCCAAATTGTGAAAAATTTTGTCTCACCTGGAGTTTGGACCCCATCTGGAGCGCTGTTGACTGTTTCATCCATTGTTGGAAACTCCTTGAAGAATTGTATTACTGAAAATGTTATTTCAATTAGAAGAGAAAACGAGAAAAGTTTGCAAGCAATGAATGGGTACGAAAGATGTAGTTTTGGGGATAAAAACTAGGCTCTAGTAATCAGAGGAATTCTTGCCTTCAAAAAAATTTTGGTGCGCAATTTTGAAACGAAGGGAGAGGGTCCTAGAACATCTAAATTTTAGAATCTCAAAATTGCAAATTCTTTACCCAGGTTTTCCTGATGAGTTTTGCAAGTACGGCAAGAAACTTGGAAAGTTGGAAACGAAGGATCCCATTTTTCCAATGACTATCAGTCATCATCTAACAAGGCAAGACAAACAAAGATTGAGAAAAACACTTTCACGACTACAATAATGTTTTTCAGACAATTTCTCACAATTCACACCCTGTCAGTCTATCGACGACATCTTTTTTTCAAGTTTCGGATGGACCAAACTGATCCTCGACCATTTGATGGCAAAGTACAATACTTCAAGGCATTTGGTGACCTTTCTCTCTCTCTCCTCGCTAGGGAAGAAATCTAAAACACAACTATCGTACCCCTGATGACGTCATTAACCCCAAGTCTATTGGAAAACGACAATTCAAGGAATCTGTGGAATCCGAATTTAAAAGAGAGACGGTCATTTCAAATTAACATTCTTATCATATAAGAATAAAAAGATGAGAATACCGTAGTGAAATGGGAAAAAAACTCAATTTCAAAAAATAGACCGCAGAAAAAAGGCAAAGATACAGTAGTCGAATGGGAAAAGATGAAATCAACAATATTTAGAGAAAATATTTTGCAAAACTTCCCTCTGATCATAAAATTTCTGATCATAAAACCCTTTGATCATAAAAAACCAAAATGACTGGATACTGTAGCTGGATGAGGGAACGGAAAGAAAAATAACAGTCAATTGTTTAAAAAAACTTGGAAACTGTGGTAATTGTAGTTTCAATCATTTTTCCAGTGGACTAGGAGAAGAAAAAACAAATTCAGAAGAGAAACCGCTATTTTCAAATCCACCGACAAGAGAGACAAAAACATTCGAAGCTGAACATTATAACTTCAGAATTGTGAAACCTTAAGCTCTTAATGGACCTTGCAATTGATGAAGAGCATGGAAAAAATGGAAATGAAAGATTCCCTTTGTCAAATGACATTATCTAAAAAGGAAAAGAACGAACAAACAAACAGGAGATTGAGGAGAACACTTTCACAACAACATTAATTGTTTCAACTGCTCACAATTAACACCCCGTCAGAAAATCGACAAACTTATTTTCTTTTTGAAAATTTTTGGATGAACGATATTAATCCTGTCACCGTCATTGGCAAAGTACGGTACTTCGAGTCATCTGGGTGATGAAGGATTGTTGGGACACCACTATCTCTTCTCTTGGCAAGAAATCTATAGAAACAACTACCGTACCCCTAATGACATAGTCTATTGAACGAATTTACTTTTAGGCGATCTGCAAACAAAGATATTACACTACACTCCTTTTACTGCTCCAGACGACGATTCCAAGAAAACTACCGTAACCCGAATGATGTCACCGACACAGTCTCTCAAAGTATGGTACTTCGAAACACGTCTTACCATAGTGAGGTTTTGTTTTATTGCATCAGAGGGTTATTGCATGATCCACAGTAACCCTAGCTCTCTATGAGACGAGAGAGAAGACGGAGAAACAGGCCCACCAGCTTCGAGGAATCTGCACCAAGGTTATTGCTAAGATATTTCTTCTTCTACTCCAATGGAAAGGAGAATCGAGGGGTTTTCAAGTACGAAAAATCATGATCTAAACAGAAAAGACAACCAATATATAGACGAGGGAACTTCTATTCCTGCGACGGCACCAACTTTTTTAGACATCTGCATCAAACACCAGTCTACCCAAGGGTCGCTCATTAATTTTTCCGACATTCTCAGATTGACCTCACTAATCCTCTGCCCATTCCCCAATTAGTAGCAGAGTACGGCACGTTGAAGTCTCTGATGGTGGCAAAAATATAGCTTGGACACCTTTTCTGTCTTCTCCAAGAAAGAAAAAAGTAACTATCGTACCCCCTGATGACGTCATCAACAGAGAATATGTATGATACGTCGAAATAGGTTATAACATAGTGATATTCTTTTTTATTGCATCGGAGAGTTATTCCATCAACTACAGTAAACCTATAAATGAGACGTCTATCACAAATTGAAACACAATTGAGCATAGCCGGAAAGCAAATTCGCCACAGGAACGGGATTCGGGAAAATTCCGACCGGAATATTTCCGAGGCTTTTTTTGGAAAAAAAATTCTCGCGGACAGAACTACGTCCAATTTTTTTTTCATAATGTTTTTGCAAAAGATTCGCTTATTTTCGGCGTTTTTGTGATGCAAAAATGAAATTTGATTTTTAAAAATTTCGAAAATCCGAGTTTTTCGAAACCGGAATATTCCTAAATTCCGAAGTCCCGAAATTCTTGAAATCGGACATTTTGGCATTCCGAAAATTCCGAGAATTCCCAGAGCTGGCCCAAAAAAAAACAAAAGTAGTGTAATAACCTCAGAAATATTAACTGAGAAAAAGAGATATTTCGATTTTTTAGTAGTCTCAACAGAAAGTTAATTCAGCGAACCTCATATAAATTCTGATGCGACCCAATCTTTTACATTTTGAGCCGGCGTTTTTTTTCAAATTCAGAGAATTAATTTTTATTTAGATTTAGATTGAAAATTACTACATTAAAAAACAAGTTTTTATTCTGAATTTCCGTCTAGTTATGAGTATGTTCCAAATTACTAAGATCATTTGAAGAGTTTCAGACCTTTTTTTTTCAAAAATCCACGACCGTTTTTTACATTCTTGTGTTACTGTAGAAACTCACCTTTCACTTCCTCAATTTTCGCAAAGGTTCCTTGTTTTGTTTTCTGATGAAGAGTGGTGAGCTTTAAAGAAATAATTCAGATAGGGGCCAAACGAAAAACAATCAAATCGAAAGATGGTCTCGAATGCACAAAAATGTAGGTCGAATTAGCACAAGGAGCCCATGACGGGAAATGAGAAAAGATGGAGAGACGCAGAGAGCATTGGTTACTCGAGAGACGCGAATAATAAGTGAGAGGAACAAAAAGGGCGCATTGAGACTGTCAGATGCGTCTGAAAATACCTAATCCAAAAAATTGAATATTTTCATCGAGATTTAGAAGAGTTATGAATGCTTGAATCGGTGTCAATAATTAGTAGCCACCCTGTAATAACCCTAAAATTTAGAAAAATCTTGAAGTTCGATTTCTCATAAAAAAATGAAAATTTGTTTTGATTTTTCAGTGATTTTCGATAAATTAAGCCAAATTCTAAAACTTGCAATGTTTGCAAATTTTCTTAGGAAAAAAAACCTATCATATCTAGTGATTACCCAGAAGACGAAGATGCCATTTTTTGTTTAAAAAATGTGAAACTTCGATGAAATTAAATTTTCAAAAACGCGGGAAAAGCGGAACACATAAAAATAATCAAAACTGTAAAACAACAGTTAACAAAACGAAAGCGGCGATTCGAAAAATGAAACTTTGAAATTTTATTAGATGTATTTGGCAACATTTTATGAATTATGGAAAAAGAAAATGAAGACGAATTTTAATCTTCCAAGAATTCGTATCCTCCATTGTATCCTTCGGGAGAAAATTCTTTCGCAATCGAAAATAATTCCGGGATTGACAGGGACCGGGGGGTCGTGGGGAATTGAGACCGAAACTCCGCAGACGTCGGGAAGAAACTGAAATTTGAAAAATTTGATTTCAATGGAAATAATGCAAACATATTGTTAATTCCTCAAAAATCAATGTAAAATATTACTGTTGTCTTCGATTGATTTCCTTCTGGAAAACTGACAGAACCGCCTCGAAAAACCACTGCGCATGCGTCAAATCTTCCGGTGTCGCGGGTTGTCTGTCGGAGTGCGGGCGGCGATCTCCAACGTCGACGAGAGCTGCTGGATCTCCATTCTGAAATCAAGATGATTATTTTCATTTTGATTTGGAGTTTTGTGTACGTATTCTTAGCTATTGAAATTGTAGAATAACCTTTCTGTCAATGGTAATATACCAGAGGTTTTGTAGTTCTTTGGTAGTGGCCTTCTCTGCGTCTCTCAGGAGCTCATCCGCCATTTTTTTTACTTTCCACCTTCCGATGTTTTCCAGACGTTGGAGCAAAATTGTCACGACTTTTGTGACGTTCCCTTCCGTCGCGTCTGGTGGTTGAAGAAGACCTTGGCCGGATGATCGGGTTCCGGGGCGCGACATAGTGTCTGAAAATTGAAAAGTTTGAAAATTAACAATTCCTCGATAAATTGAGAAAAGAAACTAGATTCTTCAAACACGAGTTAAAAAATAAAAAATTCAGCTGGTACACTTAAATTCAGTAAAAAATCGTTTGTTATTTTTAGTTGGAAAATTTCCTACTTTTGATTCAGTCGAATTACAATACTATGTTGGATGAGACTAAAATAAATTAGACCAAACAATGAAGCTAGAAAATATACCAGGGTCATGTCAGGGCATTTTTAGGTCATTAAAAAGTGGTGGCCTAAAAAAACAAGTTTGCAAAAGTTAGGCCAAAACTCCAAAATGACCTAGAAAATACACCAGGGTTATGTTAGGGCATTTTAAGGCCATGTAAAACACAGTAGGGCCATGTTACGGCATTTTTAGGTCATTGAAAAGTGGTGGCCTAGAAAACCAAGCTTGCAAAAGTTAGGCCACCATTTCAAAATGACCTAGAATATACACGAGGGCGATGTTAGCGAATTTTTAGGCCATTAAGAAATGGTGGCCTAGAAAAACAAATTTGCAAAAGATAGACCAAAACTTCAAAATGACCTAGAAAATACACCAGGGTTATGTTAGGGGATTTTTAGGCTATTAAAAAGTGGTGGCCTAGAAAACCAAGCTTGCAAAAGTTAGGCCACCATTTCAAAATGACCTAGAAAATACACGAGGGCCATGTTAGCGAATTTTTAGGCCATTAAGAAATGGTGCCCCAAAAACCAAGTTTGCAAAAGTTAGGCCACCACTTCAAAATGACCTAGAAAATACACCAGGGTTATGTTAGGGCATTTTAAGGCCATTAAGAAATGGTGGCCTAGAAAACCAAGCTTGCAAAAGTTAGGCCACCATTTCAAAATGACCTAGAAAATACACCAGGGCCATGTTAGGGGATTTTTAGGCTATTAAAAAGTGGTGGCCTAGAAAAACAAATTCGCAAAAGTTAGGCCAAAACTTTAAAGTGACCTAGAAAACACACCAGGGTTATGTTAGGGCATTTTTAGGCCATTAAGAAATGGTGGCCTAGAAAAACTAATTTGCAAAAGTTAGGCCAAAACTTCAAAATGACCTAGAAAATACACCAGGGTTATGTTAGGGCATTTTAAGGCCATGTAAAACACAGTAGGGCCATGTTAGGGCATTTTTAGGTCATTGAAAAGTGGTGGCCTAGAAAACCAAGTTTGCAAAAGTTAGGCCACCATTTCAAAATGACCTAGAAAATACACCAGGGTTATGTTAGGGCATTTTAAAGCCATGTAAAACACAGTAGGGCCTTGTCAGGGCATTTTAGGTCATTAAAAAGCGGTGCCCCAAAAACCAAGTTTGCAAAAGTTAGGCCACCATTTCAAAATGACCTAGAAAATACACCAGGGCCATGCCAGGGCATTTTTAGGCCATGAAGAAGTGGTGGCCTAGAAAAACAAATTCGCAAAAGATAGGCCAAAACTTCAAAATGACCTAGAAAATACACCAGGGTTATGTTAGGGCATTTTAAGGCCATTAAGAAATGGTGGCCTAGAAAAACAAATTTGCAAAAGATAGGCCAAAACTTCAAAATGACCTAGAAAATACACCAGGGTTATGTTAGGGAATTTTAAGGCCATTAAGAAATGGTGGCCTAGAAAAACAATTTTGCAAAAGATAGGCCAAAACTTCAAAATGACCTAGAAAATACACCAGGGTTATTTTAGGGCAATTTTAGGCCATTAAGAAATGGTGGCCTAGAAAAACAAATTTGCAAAAGTTAGGCCAAAACTTCAAAATGACCTAGAAAATACACCAGGGTTATGTTAGGGAATTTTAAAGCCATGTAAAACACAATAGGGCCTTGTCAGGGCATTTTAGGTCATTAAAAAGCGGTGCCCCAAAAACCAAGCTTGCAAAAATTAGGCCACCACTTCAAAATGATCTAGAAAATACACGAGGGCCATGTTAGCGAAATTTTAGGCCATTAAGAAATGGTGGCCTAGAAAAACAAATTTGCAAAAGATAGGCCAAAACTTCAAAATGACCTAGAAAATACACCAGGGTTATGTTAGGGCATTATAAGGCCATTAAGAAATGGTGGCCTAGAAAAACAAATTTGCAAAAGATAGGCCAAAACTTCAAAATGACCTAGAAAATACACCAGGGTTATTTTAGGGCAATTTTAGGCCATTAAGAAATGGTGGCCTAGAAAAACAAATTTGCAAAAGTTAGGCCAAAACTTCAAAATGACCTAGAAAATACACCAGGGTTATGTTAGGGAATTTTAAAGCCATGTAAAACACAATAGGGCCTTGTCAGGGCATTTTAGGTCATTAAAAAGCGGTGCCCCAAAAACCAAGTTTGCAAAAATTAGGCCACCACTTCAAAATGACCTAGAAAATACACTAGGGCCATGTTAGCGAATTTTTAGGCCATTAAGAAATGGTGGCCTAGAAAAACAAATTTGCAAAAGATAGGCCAAAACTTCAAAATGACCTAGAAAATACACCAGGGTTATGTTAGGGCATTTTAAGGCCATTAAGAAATGGTGGCCTAGAAAAACAAATTTGCAAAAGATAGGCCAAAACTTCAAAATGACCTAGAAAATACACCAGGGTTATTTTAGGGCAATTTTAGGCCATTAAGAAATGGTGGCCTAGAAAAACAAATTTGCAAAAGTTAGGCCAAAACTTCAAAATGACCTAGAAAATACACCAGGGTTATGTTAGGGAATTTTAAAGCCATGTAAAACACAATAGGGCCTTGTCAGGGCATTTTAGGTCATTAAAAAGCGGTGCCCCAAAAACCAAGCTTGCAAAAATTAGGCCACCACTTCAAAATGACCTAGAAAATACACTAGGGCCATGTTAGCGAATTTTTAGGCCATTAAGAAATGGTGGCCTAGAAAAACAAATTTGCAAAAGATAGGCCAAAACTTCAAAATGACCTAGAAAATACACCAGGGTTATTTTAGGGCATTTTTAGGCCATGAAGAAGTGGTGGCCTAGAAAAACAAATTTGCAAAAGATAGGCCAAAACTTCAAAATGACCTAGAAAATACACCAGGGTTATGTTAGGGCATTTTAGGCCATTAAGAAATGGTGGCCTAGAAAAACAAATTTGCAAAAGATAGGCCAAAACTTCAAAATGACCTAGAAAATACACCAGGGTTATTTTAGGGCAATTTTAGGCCATTAGGAAATGGTGGCCTAGAAAAACAAATTTGCAAAAGTTAGGCCAAAACTTCAAAATGACCTAGAAAATACACCAGGGTTATTTTAGGGCAATTTTAGGCCATTAAGAAATGGTGGCCTAGAAAAACAAATTTGCAAAAGTTAGGCCAAAACTTCAAAATGACCTAGAAAATACACCAGGGCAATGTTAGGGCTTTTTAAACACAGTAGGGCCTTGTCAGGGCATTTTAGGTCATTAAAAAGTGGTGGCCTAAAAACCAATTTGCAAAAGTTAGGCCACCACTTCAAAATGACCTAGAAAATATACCAGGGTTATGTTAGGGCATTTTAAGGCAATAGAAAACACACCAGGGCCATTTTAGGGCATTTTTAGGCCATTAAAAAGTGTTGGCCTAGAAAAACAAATTCGCAAAAGTTAGGCCAAAACTTTAAAATGACCTAGAAAATACACCAGGGCAATGTTAGGGCATTTTTAGGCCATTAAAAAGTGTTGGCCTAGAAAAACAAATTTGCAAAAGTTAGGCCAAAACTTCAAAATGACCTAGAAAATACACCAGGGTTATGTTAGGGCATTTTAAGGCTATGTAAAACACAGTAGGGCCTTGTCAGGGCATTTTAGGTGATTAAAAAGCGGTGCCCCAAAAACCAAATTTGCAAAAGTTAGGCCACCATTTCAAAATGACCTTAAAAATACACTAGGGCCATGCCAGGGCATTTTTAGGCCATGAAGAAGTGGTGGCCTAGAAAAAAAAATTTGCAAAAGTTAAGCCACCACTTTAAAATGACCTAGAAAACGCACCAGGGTTATGTTAGGGCATTTTTAGGCCATTAAGAAATTCTCCCATCATGAATCATTTGCCGGCTAAGTACGGTACTTCGAGGCATTTGGTGATGGGACAGCTTTCTCTCTCTCTCTCTCTCTCTCTCTCTCTTCTCTCCAGGGAAGAAATCTCAAACACAACTACAGTACCCCTGATGACGTTGTCAACTCAAATTCTATGAAAGTATTGTAAATTAAAGCGATGTGCTCTCGAAGACATTGCTGCGACTCATTCTTCTTCAGACGTCTTTTTTCTTTTTCTTCATTCTTAACGGACCTTGCAAAAAGTAGGAAACGTGGAAAAATTGAAAATGAAGGATCCGATTTGTCAAATGAGTCATCATCTAACAAGAGAAGTCACTCCATCGGCAACCCTCTCTATTCCTTTAAAACTTTTCGACGGACCAAACTAATCTTCCCACAGTACTTGGCAAAGTACAGTACTTCGAGACATATGGGGGACGGAGATATTGCGGGGGCACCTCTTTCTTCTCCCGGCAAGATATCTAGAAAAAAAATTACCGTACCCCTGATGACTTTGACGCACTGTACATTGAGGCCATCTGCCCACAAAGATATTGCGCAACACTCTTTTTTCTGCTCCAAACCATACTTGTAACGGGCCGGGCCTGTCATTTCACAAGTTTTGAAAATTTCAAAAAACACATAAGGGGGACCCTTATGCGATTTTTTTCGATCAAAAAATTTTTTTCGAGTTTTGTTGATATTTTTTGATCAAACAGATAAGCAATCCAAAAAACAAAAAAAAATGGAGAAAATTGTATTGTGAGCTAAAAATTTGGCTCAAAAGGACAAAATTTTTGCTACCGGGCCTTCCGGGCCTTGAAAATTTCCTTAGGCTCGGGTCGAGACAGGTTATAACATAGTGATCTTTTTTTCTTACATTAGAGAGCTATTGCATCATCTACAGTAAACCAGCGCTTCACAGTCAAAATGGCCTAAATGAGGTTTGAGTTCCACCACACCGAGACGTCTATCAAAAACTGGGGCACAATTGAGCACCTCGGAAAAGCAAAGTCGTCACAGCGATGTTCGGAACTGAATTTGGAATTCCGAAAATTCCGACCATGTTCAGAATAGAATTCCGACCAAAATATGTCCAAAGCGTTCCGATCGGAATTTTTCCGAAGCTTTTATTCGGAACTACAGTTTTTTTGGAATACGGCACGTATCGCGAAAAAATTGTTTGCGGGCTGAACTAATTCCTATTTTGTGCGTTTCCAAAATCTATTTGTCAATTTTTCTCCTATTTTCGACTTTTTTGTGATAGAAAAACGGTATTTCCACTTTAAAATTTTAATTTTAAAAAATTCCGAAAATTTCAAAATCAGAATTTTTAGAAACTTGGTAACTTCGCATTTTGACAAATCTAAAAATTCCAAAATTTCCAGAATTGGAATATTCCTGAATTCCGAAATTCCAAATTTTTAAAAATCGGAAATGCCGGAAAATTCCGAAAAGGCCATTTTGAACATCCCTGAGTCACCAGTAGTGATAATATCAAAAAGTTCTCAAAGCTGATCCAAGAAAAAAGACGACGAGTATTGTAATGCCCTCAGAAATATTACTTGAGAAAACATTTTGATTTGTTAAGTGGTCTCAATAAAAAGACAAATCAGCTAAGATTATATCGACTCAAATGTAACACACATTTTTGAATTTTGAGTCAGGTTTTTTATTCAAATTCCGAATACTTATTTTTCGAAATTCAGATTCCAAATCCCTACATCTCAAACCAATTTTTCTTTCCGTATTTCGATCTAGTTATATTTTTGTATGTTCCAAATCACTAAGGCCACTTGAAGAGTTTCAGATCCTTTTTTCAAAATCTAGGCCCGTTTTAAACATTTCCGGATTACGGTAGAAACTAACCCGGCAAGATTCCTTATTGTAGAAAAGTGATGAGCTGCAAATGATAATATTTAAAACAGAAAAAAAAAACAAAAAAAACGAATTGAGAGATCGTCCCGAATGCACCAAAAGTAGGTAGAATTGGCATATGAAGTCTAAGATGGGAAATGACAGACGATTGAGAGACGCAGAGATGTCTACGTCTTGCAATCTCAGCCCCTATAAGAGATCGGCGAGAAACAGATAGAGCATTGGTTACTCGAGAGACGCCCACAACAAGCGAGAGGTACAAAAAGGACGCATTGGGATTGTGTCAGACTTGTGGACATGCAAATGATCATACAAATAGGAGAAGAACGTCGACCGAGTAGGGCAGAAGCTCCGCCCACTCTGGGTAAATATCGTTGGAAGGGGATTTGAATTATGTGAGCGCGCGAAATTTGAATCACAGTTCTGCAGAGAGCCAAGAATGAATCAAAAAAAAGAAGAGAAAAATCAAGGGATAGGAAGAAATATTATTGCCAGAGACAAAATGGGGTTGACTAGAAGGAATTTCGGGCCAAATGTAAGAAAATTCAAGAATTTTCGCCAAACTTTTAGTACAAAATTTCTGATTCGTATACAAATTCCATTATTTTTTTGCCTCGATAGGTTCAAAAACAAGGGCTTATGATTTTTCAATATTAGGCCACAATTTTCTTTTTTTTCAAAAATATATTAGAGTAACTTTGAAGGAATTCATGATTCTGAAGAAAATTAAGTTTTGCATTTTTATGAGAGTCCGTCGACAGAACTTTGGATATTTTTCTTCAAAATTTTCAGTGGGATTCATAGATTTTGAGATACTGTAAAAATTTTTTTGAAAAATTCTACAATGTTTTCTAGTTAGATTTAAAATCGGACAATTCGCTGGGAATGAAAAACTTTAATTAGGAAAAAAGAATAGTCCCAAAAGTGCGAACAGAGGAACATGTGTCTGTAAAGCTACGCCTCTTTTTTGTTTCAATAGAAAGACAAATGGCAAGAAGGACGGTGAGAGATCGAGAAGACGACGAGGCACCAGAAAAAGAGATAGAGAGTTTCGTGGTTGCCCACGAAAGGACAGCAAGAGTCGTTAGAAGAGAAGCGTTGCGTCTCTCGGAGACACAGACATTGGGTTTGGTGGAAAACAGGCGGAAGAGACGTTGTGGTGAGGTGTCCGCAGAAGAAAAAGAACTGTTTGCTGAGGAGAAGAAAAAGAAGAATGAAGAGGGGGAAGGAGAGGGTGATGGCGCCAAATTCGAACAAGACCGCGAATGTCGCAAGCCCAATTGCTTGTGATAGATGTAGTTGGGGGCGAGCCTGTTGCGCAATAGTGGCAAGAATTCACTGTATGGGACAACCAGTTGCTAGGGAGGTTATAAGTGAGGGGCCATTATATCGTTGCTCTAAAGAGCGCGTGATAGAGTTGGCGAGACGAGTAAGAGGAACACCCAACAACAGATGAGTCCACCCCCGCATCCCGTTGGGGACATGGTTGCAAAGAGTGGTCTGCTGTCAGGCTATAGCTCCTACGAGCCCTA
>NC_013491.2:8361217-8550435 GCF_000004555.2 Caenorhabditis briggsae | reverse complement strand
TATGAAAGAGGAAATCCGGGAGGAACATCTTTCTCGTTGCGGTACCTCTTTTTCACAGGGTTCCTGTTGCCATTGAAGGCAGTCAACGGATCAGTCGGACAAAGCCGGTGACCAAAGACCAGTTACCCACCCGGTGCCTCACGGCCATCCTAATCTATCCTAGACTTTGCCAAAGGTCTCCAGAATTGGGGAACTCATGCTATACATGGGTAATTTAGCCTTTTATTTAGAAATGCTTGATAATAAGATGAGAGTAAGAAGAAGGGAGAAAAAGGAAAATTGGGGAGAAAAACGAGAAGATTCAAAAAAGAGGAAAAGAATGAGAAATAAAAAGAACAGCGCCGCTTATATAGGGGCGAGGGTACTGTAATGGGGAGGCGGAGTTTGTGTACCGAGACGAGCCAGGTACAGACAAGTTAATGGGATTTTGTAATGGGCTGGTCGGTAAAATGAAAGGTGGGAAAGGGAAAGGTTACAAATAAAGGAAATGGGGAAAGAGCAATGAATTACGAAATAAGGCATAAGAGTGGGGAGCGGCTGGGAAACTAAATATTCAAATTCTACCGTAGTCTCAGAATATCGAAAGACATCTTTCGACAGCGAATTTAAGATTTTGAAATTTACTTCGAAGTAACTTTGGTGGCGAAAAAAATCTTCTACGATCCACCTTTACCAACCGGAGGATGCCTGGTTTGAGGTCCAGTCGAAGCACCAGCGGACTTTGAAGCGACACCAGCTGGTGATAATAACCGGAGAGCTTATTGGAGGATATTTTGGAATTTCTGTCAAGTAAACAAAATGGCACAAACCAGATATTCCAGACATTCTTAACATTCTAGAAAGTTTCACACATTTTATAGTACCCTGCGACTTTGAAGATTCTATAAGTAGATTTCAGAAGTTCCAGTCGTTCTAGGCATTCCGAATTTGGCAGAGTTAGAATATTACGCATAAGTAGGCACCACAACAACATTTTCAAAATAGATATTTCCCAGTTTTTAATGTTGGATTGCCTTCTCCTACTTTATAAAAGTCCATTCCTAAGTTTCAGCAAAAAATCTTCATTCAATCCCGAGTTAAGGACCCTTTTGTACCAGACTCCAAGTACTGAGTTTCTCCTCATGTTCTTGCGGTGCGCAGAAAAGTGGGCGGGGTTTAAAAGCTTGCAATCCTGCGGCGCGGAAAATTCGTAAAGGAAATTAAAGAAAAAGCTAACAAGCACATGAGGGATTCGAACCTCAGCCGTCTTCGGATCGACGCGATAGTGGCCACGGTTGTACTTTTTGTGCAAGCCCTAGAGGAGATAGAGGAAAGGGCGATTGTTCGTTGCCTGCCGCCTCCTTTCTTAGTTCCTTTCTTCCTGTTTTTTAAACGAATTGCTCTATGAAAAATGAGGAAACAGCCGATTTTCAGTATAAGGGCGTCAGTAGAATTTTTTAATTAAGATAGTATTTAGTGTCATATGGAAAAAAGAAAATTTCTTATGGAAAAAAGAAAACTCACCTGTGTCACCATCAAAACTTCCAAAAAACCAAAAAATGTGAAAGTTGTGAACTTTCGGATGGGTATTAAAACTACTTAAAAGTAATAATTCTTTCTGGAAATTGGCAGAGATATACACAAGACTTAGTTTTATTAAAATATGCAAAAAAATGTTGGGGTCATCGCTGAAATTTTTTTGTATTTTGGCTGGAACTTTCGCTGAAAATTGTGAACCAAGGGCGTCGGTAGAAGTTTGATTTTACTTTGAAATCCAATTCCCCATTTTATAAACTACCAGAATCTATCAAAAAATCTGGTGGCACGGACTTCCATCCAATACTTTCAGTCCAATTTGTCAGTTCAGTTCCTATTTTTTGAATTTTTCGAATCAAAATAACGAAAATATCAAAAAACTGATGGTTTCATTCGATTTTTCGCAGCCGATTACATAGGGACAAGTTCTAACCTTAAAAATAATGAGGCACTAACGCCCGGTACAAGACTTCAAATATGGACTTCTGAAAAGGGGAGAAAAATTTGGTCGCCCCGCCCCTTTCATTGCGGCGCCTACGCATAAGGGAATTAAAAAAAGAAAATTTGTTCAAAATTATGAGAACAGTAGAGTGAATTGCAGGTTTATACGGACATTATATTTATACGGACATTATATTGTGTAAGCATTAAATTTGCAATCACAAAATCCATCTTTTAAGCATTTTCTGTTATAAAACTTTGAAAACTACCCTAGTTATCTGGAAGAGTTTAAGAAATGTCATAAAACCTTCGAAGATCTGGGCCTAAGCAGTCGTAAATTTCAAACCTAAGCAATCCTGTGATCTAAAACATTTTCTTGTCTTGAATTCAACTAATTACTAACTCGGTTTTTCCTTCATCTCCCAATTACTACAAATGTATGTCCCTGTTATATCTCCTAGTTTCATAGACATTTCACGTGTTAGTGGTTTTCTCCCCTTCGTTGAAATAAATAAATAAATAAATAAATAAATCCAGATTCCGAGAAAGCTAATCTGCGATCAGGGATACAGAATCAGGAGTACATATTCCGCAATCCTGCGCACATAATCCAGTACACATAATACAAAACCCGGAATCCACCGATGTTACTTTGAACTTTCCTGATTGATTAAAAAAAGCAGGTTTCTGTGGGTTTGTTGCATCGGCTGCTTTTTTTAAATTCGGCATTTTTCAAATGTGATTTTCCCCTCTCCTAGAAGGTTTTAAACTTGAAATTTTTTGTGTTAAACCTAAAATTATGTGGAATTTTATATTTTTATATTTTTATCACAAAATTAATTTTTGGAAAAAGTTTTAGAAGTTTTCACAGTTTTCCTATACTTCGAGAGGGCTCAAGTTCCCAAGTTCGGAAACTTTTCTGATGAAATTGTAAACATATGAATTGTCACAAAGTTTGAAGTACGACACAAAAAGTTTCTAATCGTAAAACCTTCTAAGAGTGAAAAATATCACGTTTGAACAATGCCGGTTTTACACTGAAAAATAGATTTTTTGGTACTGAAACTGAAATTGCAGCACTTTAGAAATCGAGCAGATTTTAAAAATTTATTTATATTCGAAAGACGCTCTTTCATCATGTGGAATTAGTTCATGCAAATTCGAGGGTCAACTTAAAAGGTTCCCTTGACAATCAACCCTCTTCGGTAAAACATGGTCAGAAACCGGCAAAAAAAGGGATCGAGAATGTTCCCTTTGGATGCATTTGTACTTTCACAGGCGAAAAATGAGGCGGTTGAGGAAAAGGGAAAATTAAAATGGCTATATGAAAACTGGCGGAGCAAAAATTGATGCACTTATTACTCAGACGGTGATATCAACGAGTGAACATGTGGATAGATATGCGGGTAAAATGCATTGAGGATGAAATTAGGGTAAAAGTGTTCAATAGAGAAAAGTATTAGGATGAGCATTAACATCAAAATTATTATCAAAAACTACGTTTAATGCGAAACAACAGTTGTTGGGTCTCAAAATGTCGAAACTATTCAACTAACTAAGGAATACTGTTTTAAAAAACTAGCTTCCAACGGAGAACCGAATAAAGATGGGAAAACATTATCTAGATGATAAGTATCGATAATTCTGAATCTTCAGATGGATAATGAATTTGATAAACTCATTCTTTGGATGTAATTGGTGTGAGAAGGAAGAGCAGTGCCACAATCCCGACTTCGACGAATTGTCCATTGATAAGCTGAAAAATCAAATGAATATAATTCACCAAAAACTTAGGTAAAACCTACCTTGTCATGTTTCAGTAACAATTCAAACTTTATTTTCTTGCCAAGATCGGATTCAGCAAAATTCGGATCAAGAGATTTGAAGAGACAGAAGAGGTGAGAGATCAAGAGGTTGTAGTCAATATTGTAAGAAGCATTTCCTGAGATGTTTGTGCGAACGGCATCCCGGCTTTTGCAATGCGTACTGCAAATTATGAACACATCGCTCAGCCCATTCAACACGTCACGCAGTGAAATAATCTGAAAGGGATGATTACTCAAAAAATCGAGAAAAGTATTGACATACGTATTCTTTGTTTTGTGTCACAACATCAATCTCCACTTGTGCGGCCAACTCGAAGAATCCAACATAGTTTGTAAAATCAATAAGCTTCTCCAAAAAAGATCGGCATTGAATCATTCCGAAACCAGTAGAAACCGATACTTCCTGTCTGGAAGAGGTTTCAGGAGTTTCTCTCTTCAATTTGAATTGCACCAAAGTCTTCGATACAGCCGATTTCTCGCTGATCATTACAATAAACATTTGAATCCCTGCTTTCAAAGAGGACGGATTTACAAACTGAATTAAAGACAAATTTTAGCGATATGTCAGTGATTTGTAATTCACCTTGGACACGTTTTGAGCGGTGAAATCTCTGGAGAAGCATTCATCTTCGATTTTCAAATGTATGGCAGCATTTGTGAGGAACTTATAAGTGGTACTGAAATGATATGCCTTGCCATCGAATTCATTCTCAGAACTGTTTCGCTTTGAAATTTCCAGAATGTAGTGCAACGCTCTGGTCACTGTAGAGATTGGAATCTTCTGTAAAAAAAAGTTCCGAGTGAGGACAGGTACTACAGTCTTACCGTGCCAAATGCAGTTTCCGTGAACAGCTGACGCACGAACTGCACTTCCTGGAAGAATGAGGAAGACTCATAGCTTTCTATGAATTTATTCAGAGCAGTGATAGCCAGGTGCATGCTAATTTGTGGTCCACTCTTTTCATACCGATCTCTGCAGAAAAACACTGGTAACGTCTAAAAACTGATGAAAAAACTTACGTGGTACGTGAAAACTCCAATTCCAAATAATTTTTCTGGAAGCAGCTGACTACTTTTTCAACTGTCGAAATGTAGTTTTCAAGTCCAGTACGGTTCGATCCGATATCCTCCGAACTTTCTTCAAAAAGTGGTGAACAGCAAGTCACGATATTAGACGAACTTGGGATTCCGTCTACCATTGGAGAGCTCCCGCAATTTTTCATTCTCTTGAAAGTTTGTTGAATGCCAGGCAGTGTTTTCCGTTCACGACCAACTGGATCCTCATTCCAAATTCTCTTTATGACATTTTTCTGAGCTTTAAGAATCGGACTGAAAAGTAATCATTGAAGATTAAACATGTTTCTCTAAACTCACGATTTTTCTTTGATTGTCTCGCCATCATAAATAACATCATCGTCGTCCTCAAGAGTGATGATAGAGATAGAGCTTTTCATTGGCATGTGTAGAATGCGATGTTGGCTGTGCAATTCTTCCAAAGAAGATGATGAAACACTCATCTGCAATTTTGTCGGTACTTCGATTGCTTTGATAGATTGATCCTCGCCAGAACCAGGTTCCTTGAGATCCATCTTCTGTGACATCATACCCTAAAATCATATTTATAAACTTTCGAATGATCTCAGGCTTCAAAGAATAAACAACGGAAATCAAGAAGGATGTACGATAATCAATTATTTAGAAGACTGCTAGTTTTTGTATGATTTATTTAGATAAAGACATTGATAGATATTGTGCGATATGAAATTGCCCTCTGGGCGATAAAAATACGTGTGCATAACTTTGAAGCAAAATAAATAATAATATTTGTCGGCTTGTTTGGGAAAAAGTATATTTCTGCCAGACGCCATAACTAGAAGATGTGTGTCAAAATTTTGAGCCCATGGAGAAGAAAGTTGAGAGTGAGGAAATATGCACAGTCTCTATGTCCTATATATAGTGAAAAACACAGAAGCTAATGTTAATCTAGGTAGTCGCGGAAAGATAAATTTTCAGCAGACACGTCACTTCATTCATTATAGTGCATACCATACACCTCGATGGGTAAAGATAATGTGGTATGTACTCAACGAAAATTGTGAATTCTACCTTAAAATATCAAAGAGAGATAAATAACGATGCGATACGGAAGAACAGAAAGCTGAAGAATGCGCAAGGAGGCGCGCTCACATACACTCACACACAAAAAACGCGCACAGGCCTGATGAGTCACTGACTGTACAGCAGAGACGCAGAGAAATCTGTTGTGGTCCCACTCAACGTATTTCATAATAGAGTTGAACGCACAATTTTACGATGATCAAAACAAATCAGAATGTGCCTGATTGGGACATTGCTGAAATCAAGCACTTTATCATTTTCACAGATTCACGCCTCATAGTTTTGGTGCATCCTCATCACATCATTTTATGTTCCATATCAGAAACGATTCAAGTTCTGAAACAAACTCAACAAACTCATGAATGTCATATGTATCAGGAAAAACTGATCAGTTACATCTAAAAAATTAGATTTTGAGATTAGTAAGATGAACTTGCTACCAATTAAAAAAAAAGACAAAACTTTGGATAATCCGAAAATATGAAAAAATATTTTTAGTATACATTTGAATCAGAATGTTTGAACAATGAAAACATTTGAATCAGTATGTGTAAACGATTGAAAACAATTGACATGGATAAGCTTTAAAAAAACTAGATGTTGCAGAGGGGAAAAGGAATGGGACCATCGTCTATTCAAATATCTAATACCATCAAGCGCAGCAGAAGCGTTATCTCCGAGTCGTGGACATCCTCGTCTTGCCAATCCTGACAATTTCATGTACAGAAAACAAGTTTATTTTTTAAGTATAAAAATTTTGATCAACTCACGCCAGTGGTTAGGAAGCGGCACGAGAGGATAATAATGTAGACAATTTTAAATGAGAATTTCAACTGAGATGAGCAACTTGGAAGTGTCTCGACGCTTTACTCGATTCACAATCTGGTAGTTTTTGTTTCAAATGGCGAAACTCTTTTAGTAAAATGGGATGTAGGTATTGATATATTATAAAATTCCGAATGAAGAATCTAGAATCCGGAATTTAGAATTAGGAGAATATATTTTAAAACCCACATAATTCAGAGCACACAATACAAAATCCATAATCCAGAACCTAGAAATCCATTGTCCTAAATCCAGAATCATGAAATTTTGAAATCCTGAAATCCTGAAATCCAGAAATTCGAAAATCCGGAATTTCGGAATCTGGACTTTATAATTCGTGTATAACGTTCTTTGGTTATAGTGGTCAGGAGCTTGAGATTATCAGCAATTACACATAATTCATTCATTTCGGTACCCTGTTAATCAAGTAAAAACCTATATTTTATTATCTCGTATCATCCCAAAGCACTCCTCTGAAAAATAGAAACCAATGACGCTATATTACAGTTTTTACGGTAATTGCCAAGCTTAGTTTCAATACTTTTCCATTTGAAAATGAAGCTGCCGTCAAGATTGAATTCGATAAATCTAAATTAAGGTCTTCAAAATTACTGAAATTATTTGCACTACGGCAAAATCCTTGAAATAAAAATCCAAAATCGGATTTGAAGAATTTTTTGAGAACAGCTGAATCGAAACGTTTTTGATGTCTAAAAAATGAAATTACCACGAATGTTCAGCATACAAGAAAATTTTCCATTTTTCAATTGATATTACAATCTGCGATTTCCCCGTTCATGAGACATTTTCCGGTTAAAACTTCGATTACGAAATAAGCGATATCGGCCGCTACTAACGACACTCCGTATGACAAGTGCGCTTTGTTTAGTGCGTAACAACTTCAAATGTGCATATCGGCCCTCATTTTCTTTATGCAGTTTTAAACCAAAAGTGTTTTTCTTTGTTTTCCCTTTTTTCTCCACGCTTTTCCATACCACAAAATACAGAATATGCAAAATATGAGAAAGACATGCACAGAAATGTTGTTATTTTTAGTAAAACTTGCGCAACTAGCGATATTTTCTGTTCTCGATACATTTTCCAGTCCCTCCTTCCCTTTTTCGTGTTTGTGGCATCATCAATCAATTTCTTTTTTGCTGTACTTGATCCTCAGCTGTTTTTCGTAATGAAAATCACTCAAATATAATTTTTCAGAATCATGTCGGACAACGATCCCGAGAAATTAGATTCTCATGGTAAATCGGAAATCGCCACCACCATCACAACGTCTTCTGAAAGGTGAGCAATTTTAAACTATGATTTAAAAAATAAGCTATTACAAAAAATTCTCAAGTGGCGCTAAAAACCTCCCATTCAGAGAGGCTATGATATTTTAAAAAATGCGCAATTCGTAAATTAAACGTCACCATCTTTCTCGAGGCATGTAACGTTATCCTAGCCTTAAACTTTTGTAGACAGCCGACTGCAGTTTGCGGCATAGCTGGCTGTCCTAATCATGATTATACAGGATTCATCATCTCAAAAACCTATGTGTTCTCAGAATCAAGTACCAGTCAAGTGTATTAGGACTACAGTAACCAAAAGTCTGTCTGCACACCGTGTCATAATGATAGCACCACCCTGGAAAACGGAAAATCTCATGTTTCTTTGAGTAATAAATTGAGAATTTTTTATTGGAATTCGTAAAAATAATTTTTAAATAGTCTATTTTGACAGCCTACACAAAAATTGTTTCCTCTATTCAAGTTTTGGAAAAAAAAACATTTTCAGACATTTCGTTATTTTTTGGGTTTCTGGAATAAATCTTGAATGACTTTGCTCCGGGGTAAAATTTTGAGCTAAAACTCACAGGAAATGTTTTGAGATTGCTCGTATTTATGGTGCAATTGTTCAAGACATTCATGAGCTCTGGTAACTCATAAATGAGCTCGAGCTTTGAACGGAAAAATACGCCAAAAAGGAAATTTTTTCAAAGAAGTGAAAAACTTTCAAAAGATTCTCTAAGTTACCGAAATTGTCTTCGGAATTATGATTTCGTACTGAAAAATTTGCACTTGACAAATTCAGTTTTTTAAAGAAAAAAAAAATAAGAATCACCGAAATTCAAGGCTCGTTTTCGAAAATTCGGTTCGGCTTAAATTACAAACGACGACTCGGAATAGCTATATGCGAAAGTATTTTCTATGAGTTTCAGCTCAAAATTTTGCCCAGGAGAAAATTTATTCCAAATTTATTTCGAAAACCCAAAAATAACGAAAATGTCTGAAAATAAAGTTCTCTAAAACTTGAAAAGAGTAATCAATTTTTGTGTAAGCTGTCAAAATAGACTGTTTAAAAATTATTTTGATGAATTCCAATAAAAAAATTCTCAATTTGTTTCTCAAAAAACATGAGATTTGTCATTTTTGTGCAGAAAGACTTTTGGTTACTGTAGTCCTAATACACTGGACGGTACTTGATTCTAAAAACACGTAGGTTTTTTGGCTCTTTCCGGGAAGAACGGTCCCAAAACGTGACCGCCCGTCCCATCATCGGACCACCAGTCCCAAGAATTGCGAGAACGGTCCCATTGTAAAAAAAATGTTCGTTTTTGTTGCTGAAATGTGTTTCTTAGTTGAAACAAAAATTACAATTTCTGATTTTTCCAATAGGGTTTCCAGGTTAAGCCTGTTTCGGATCGTTTTCGTACCCTTGGGACCGTTATCAGAACATTGGGACCGTTTTCGGGCCATTGGGACCGTTGTCGGAACAATGGAACCGTTGTCGGAACAATGGGACCGTTGTCGCAATTCGTTGGGACCGGCGGTCTAATGATGGGACCGACGGTCCCGCTTTGGGACCGTTCTTCCCGGAAAGAGCCGGTTTTTTTTTGGGATGCTGAATCGAATGGCTTTGGCCGTTTATCTCCAAGTTTTTTAGTTTTTCTGAAAACCTCAAAAAATTGGGTGGTGCTATCATTATGAGGCCCACTGTACTTGACCTATAAAACCCAATGTGAGAATCAGTTTTGAATTAGTCGGCTATCCTAACTTGGAAATCCTGTTTAAAACATTCGAAAACTTTCAAAAAATTATTGTCTTACAGACCGGATGAACCACCCAAAAGGACAAGGTCAGATGTTCAGACTACGTCTCTTGAACTCTCATCACGTCAGAAAAAAGAACGGGATGAAGCTGCCATGGCACATAGGTACGATCCGCTTCTCAAGAATGTCTATTGCATAATCATGGCCAGGAACCAAAAAGAACGGGAAGAAGCTGCCAAATCTCAATCAAAACCCATGGATGACAAAGAACTGTTCCCTCACAGACCGGATGAGCTGACCGAAAGAGAAGGACCAGGCAAAAACGACTGCGTGGCAAAATCTCAATTGAAGCCGATGGAGGATGAAGAGCATGCAGAACCGGAAATCCCTGGAAAAATCATCATTGCATCAAGTTCTACTCCAATTCATTGCGAATCATCACAAAAGAATCCAGAACTAGTCAAAAGCAGAAATGAAATGAAGGATCGTCCGAGAGCACAAGCAAACACTGATGTCGAATCCGTTGTCCCATTTGAAACTACTGATGTCGTAGATCTTTTGGCTTTAAAGAATGCCGCCGACGTGGTTTCATCATTGCCGATTTTGGATGTCACTGGAAGTCAAAAAGGTGTTGTCCTTCAGGCTTCCGAGATTGCAAAAGAGTTGGCTGAATTGCGAAGTGCACCAGAGTATTCTACCGTGGAGTTGAAGTCTCCAAACGCTGTTGACTTCAATTTTGGATTCGATGATGACTTCGTCGCTGCTGAAACGAAAGGTACTGCCGGGAATAAAGTTGTGGATGCTGTTGAGGACCCTGATATGATAAGAGACGCGAAGGCTGTCGTCGATAAACTGGTGAATGACGTGGACAAAAGCATACCAAAGCCTCGGAAGCCTCGACAAGCAAGGTGGAACTTCAAAAAAGCGGCCCAGATGGAAGCTGATGCTCTTCTCAGTTCTATAGGAGAAGGCTCGCAAGAGTAAGTATTGTGTAGTCTAGAAATACATCCTAACTCATTTTTTACAGCATTACCGGAATCATCATCCGTGAGAAGCTCTACGACCCATTCGTCGACCACGAAATACAGTACCGTGGTACAGATTCTTCTCGAAAAAGGAAAGCATTTTTAGTTCCCAACGAAAGATCTCTCCTGTTATCTTCCAATCAACCAAAACGTGCTCAGGCTTCATGGACTTGGGGAGGTGCCGCAGGTATCGAAGAAGTTCCAGACATGGAAGAACTGCCAGACAATGAAGAAGCGTCCAACATCAAAGAAGTGTCGGACAGTCTAGAAGACACCCGAGAAGCGTCAAGTATCGGGGAAGGATCGTCCAACTCGGCCGAATATCGTTCTATAAATCGTTGTGTTGAAGCTCTAGAATTCTCAAACATTGAAGAACTCTCGCCACGTCAACGTCAAATTGTAGCAGCGGAGAAAAGATTGGAGGAGTCATCCAGGGGCCGTAAACGTCAATCGACCGAGCCTCAAAGCCTCGTCACTCCCATTCGTAGGCAGAAAATTTCACACCTCGTCACTCCACGCCAACAAAAATTGAAGCATCTAAGTGTTCTGTAAGTTGATTTAAATGGTCTGTCAGTTTCATCAAGCTACTTTTCCAGACAACAGACTACAGACGAGCCTGGAAAAATCAAATGCCGTGTTGCCCTCTCAGTTCTGAAAAATTGCTTGCTTGCAATGGACTATACAGTGTTCCAGAATGAAATTAGAGAAATCGACCAACTGACATCGTCCTCGTATGAAGCCGTGGGTTTCAGGTCTTAGCTATAGCTGAAATCATTTTATTTTGAAGACCGTTCCAATCTCCACACTTTCGAGATCCCTTCACAACGTGTTGGTCATGGCCAAGAGATTCACAGATAATCACAGTACTATTCCTCTGGCAACTGTCTCTGTGACTTTGGCCTCGACTGTCCTCCAATTGAAGATGGTTGATGATTACGCGAAAAGGGTTTTCGAATTCAACAAAAGTGTAGCCCGTACTAACAAAGTAAGTCAAACGCGAAATAAAATTTCAAAGAGAGCATTTTCTATTTTAGATGGTGAGCACATCTGCTCTGAGAGCTGCCTTCAACATGGCCATTGTCATGGTCTGTGATATGTACTTCGCGATCCGCATCAAATCGCTCGATCTGGCAACCTCAAATGATTGCTCGTTTGCCGCTGAAGATTCTTTTCTAGGTGGAGAATCAACAATAGATTGCCAACAGCTTTTTAAAGGGCTTTACTTCTTCTTCAAAGTGGTTGGCATTGAAGATTTGGCTAGGGATCTGAGTAGTGACCGCTTTAAGAGCTCGAAATGCGTGAGAACATAGCTTCTCCAAGCGTGTTTGAAATTTCTTGTTTTAGAAAGTCCCGAGAAATGAAGTCATCATGGCTTTGAAGGATTTCTCTGAAGTCGCGTGCCGCCATTCCGTCGATCCAACCAAGGAAGATGGGTTGGAGAGCTTAAAATTGGACCTCAGCAAAGTCCTCACCCAGATGCTCTCCCTTCTCCTTTTTCTCGAATTCGAAGAGTCCGACCTTTACCAAGTGATAAAGGCAGAGGAGGAAAAATCCAAGGAAAAAGTGAGTTTGATAATAATGTTTTTCGTTTATATAGAGTACTTTTTCAGATGGTCAACCACGATTTTTTGAAGAAGGCGGCCATATACATGGTGTTTATGTTCTCTCCGTCGTCGGCCGAAGAGGGACCATCAGGACAGACCAAATGAGAGCAGCTCGATCCTAATCCAAAGAATGTAATTTTCAGTTTCCCACTTTTGTTTGTTGTTATGCTCATTCTCTTCTGTTTTCCTGAAAATTATCTCGTTGCCCCTAAATTTCACATCTCGTTCCCAGATTTCATCATCAAAGTTTTGTTGCTTTCACATCAACTTTATAATTATCGACTGGAAATAAATCTTGCTCAATGGAATTTTAAAACTCTTCTCTGTTTCCGTTTTTGTGGACCTCACCGATGAAAAATACTTGACATTATGTGAAAGGGTCTTTTATAGCATTCCAGGTTGCATTTCAGATAGCACCTACATCTTTAAAAAAAAACGAGGAAAGTGTCAAGTGCCCACAAATTTGGAAGTAATCCGGCCGAAATATGTGAGTTGGATCTTTTTTTTTGAAAAAAGTTGAATTAGAAATTGAATTCAAGGAACCGAATAGTTTTTTGTTGGTAATCCGAACATCCGTAACATCTAAGCTTGAATTTTTGAGTGTTTCAATTCTTTGGGAGCTGTCAAAGTTTCACATATGAATATATTTTTCAGAAAAAAGATCCCAAAAACAATATATTTGGTGAAAAAAGACAAAAATTCCGAAAAAAAAACAAGAAAAATGAAAATTAGACACCCAACGTTTGCATCATGACGGCTACGGTACCCTTCACACACCACAAACTACGCAAAAGTGGGGGTAATTGAATGGGTGGGGAGGCTCATTTCGAATTGATAAACTTTTCCAAATCTACAGATTTTTGGTGGTGGGGGGCTCTACTATAGTTCATTTTGGGGGGCTATACTTGAATTGGGGTGGGGGCTATATTTGAATTCACCCAAAATATGTTCAAAAAACAAAATATTTCCATAGTATTATGAATTTTTTGCCAGTTGACCACTTATTGAGTCATCTCACTGAGAATGAAAACAATTGATTCAAAGCTGTCAGTTAAAGGCATTCATATTAAAAACCTTCTTTCCATTACTTGTAGTCTTTTTCAGGTGTCAGCAAAAAGAACCTCGTAAACCGGGTTTGAAAAAGAAACATCCACGACATCGACAATTGAGACCAAGATAAATGGATCGGATCACACTGTGTCCTCAGCTGCAAAAAAAGTTTGCGGAGATTCAGTTGAAATTTTCGGATTTCATAATTTTAATGCTAGTTTATTCAAGACACATTTACTTTTATTTTGCAATAACTTATTTCGAATGATTATCTCTTCTATCATAATTTTTCACTTTTTTTAATAATCATAAGTCAGTTTCAAGAGTTTCTAATAATTGAAAAGGAACAATGTGTCGGTCTTCGAATATTTCTTATAGAAATAATGATTAAAGGCAATGCGGGATACGTTCGTTTTGGTGAACATTCCAAAACCGAGAAAAACGTTTTATAAGTTTCCGTAAAACTTGAAAAGCTCAATTTAATTGTTTCCAAAACATATACGTTTTCCTTGTTTTGAAAATTGTCTTTTTTGAGACAAATCTATGACTTCTAGAAATTGTAATCAAATATTTCATTTTTGCTTTCCTTATTTACTTCTCGATTTCGTAATAGCATTTTAACTTATTCCATTCAAAAATCTCTCAAGGCCTTCTCTTTTCGATTTTTTTTGCTCCGCAAACACAAGGTGCCTCTTTTTAACTGGATCAGCTGCCCAATTTTTCCCCTTTTTCTATTTTTCCTTTCTTTTCCCATTTTCTTTCTTCGTGGAGACTGTTGTAAAACTCGGTTGATTCGATTCTCAATTGAAAAAAAAGTAGCTCAGTGACAGATGTGGCACGCAAATATAGAAAGAGGATTCCTGCTGGTGAAACATGACTAAAAGAAAACATAAGAAAGGGACAGATAGGCAATAAAGCAAAAAATTTCTTGAGCGGAAGAAAATAAGTTAAAGTAGGTAGTCTTTTTCGAAATTGGAAAATGAATATACCTTGAATTCTCTGATAGAATCTTACCCTGATAGTGAGCTAGAGTATATAGGCAGCCAAGAAAGATACCAAAATAGGTAAATTGATAAAACGTTGGTACAATGAGAAGTTAAGTCATACAGACAGTTGAAGCGAGAATCGTCACTAATTAAAATCTATTCCAGTATCTATTAGGTTGGTCGAAAAGTAATGCGCGCTAAGTTTGGTGATTTGTAATTTGCCTGTAAACGATGGCTTCGGCCTAATGTTTCCTATATTCTAATGAGCATGTCTTAAGCTTTGTTTTTGATAGTTTGAATTCATATTTGAATTCATATTTGCATTAGAAAAGATTTAATAAAATACCCAATCAACATTTTCGCTTTTGAGCCTACTTTTAGCGTGAACTAAAAGACAGGAAAACAGCCGCCAAAGCTGACCGCTTTTTTTTCATCAGTATTTAGAAAACATGCTCTATCCAAAAATCTATATTGACGCTAGTTCCAACGTTCCAGTAACGTCGACCAATGCTTGGAAGGCAAAACACGCAGTTTTGTCTGAAAAACGTTGTCGGCGATTCTTTAGGATAAGCAATAGAACTGGAACCGTGCCAAACAACTCGCTGCTTATAAGGACAGTTTAATTTCACCCTTATCACTATTCTGGATAAAAGAACAGATGCTGAAAAAGAGTGTCAAACGAACTTCCCGATAATAACAAAATGAAGCGTGTCGAAGTGGCCAGTTTTCTCTTGCGCTGTTCAAAAAATCGTGGCCCTAAAACCGAGCATGCACGGAGAAAAGGTTATGCTATGTGTCTGGTGGAATACGCGAGGTCTGATGTATTTTGAATTACTGAAGCATGGTCAAATAGTGACTATTTGTCACGACAAAGGTTAGCTGTACCGCGTGGACCTGATGCTCAAACGGCAAGGAGTGGGCACATCGTCAAAGTTTATGGTTCACGACAACGCTCGACACCACACCGCAAAAATGGCTCAAAAATTTTTCGGAGTTGGGCAAGTGCCTTTTAACCGCCTTACAGCTAAGATTTGGCACTATCCGACTACTTTGTTCCAAACAATAAAGCACTATCTCGCCGAGAAAAAGTTCAAGAATAGGGAAAAAGTGAAAATTAGGGTAACGAACTACTTCGAGCCACAGCCAGTGGAGTTCTTCGAATCTTCGCATATACAGTACCGGTCACAAAGATATACAATTTGTATTTCACCCGAAAAAATGATACAAAAACAATTTTAACTTGAAAATCAAAAAAAAAAATTTTATCGAAAAAATTCACTATTTGGAAAAATTCTGATTTTTGGATGCTTTTTTTGAAAAACCGGAAAAAAAAGAAGACTACCATGAATATGAAACATAACATTTTGAACATAATGAAAAAGTCTTTGACCAGTTTTTAAGCAAATACTACCTCATTAAAGTAAAATTCCGGGTATGGTATGGTTGTTCAAAGTGTCAACGAGGGATTTCCGGCTTCTGGTTAACGGCTTCTGGTTTAAACATGGTTACCGCTTGTGGAATGCCCATTCCTGACTCACAGGGTCTGTTTTCATTTGCAGTTCAAGATGTAACATTCTTGTGTTGGCTCATATTGCTAATTTGAATCCCTCAACCGGCTCTACCAGAATGATTAAAAGTGAACATCATGCTGGTTTTAGCGGGCCTCGCAAAATAGAAAACCAGTGTTTGGAGCTCAAAGGAACATATTTGTGATTTGAAAACAATTAGATATTGTAGAATAACACCTGAAAAATGATAAAAACATAAAAAGTACCAAATATTGACCATTTGAAATTGTGGAACGATAGTTGGAATAGCCCAGAAGTCGGAAATCCCTAATTGACACTTTGAACAACCATGCCATACACGGAATTGGACTTCAATGAGGTAATATTTGTTTAAAAGTTGGTCAAAGTCTGTTTCATTATGTTCCCAATGTTATATTTCACAGCCATGATAGTTTTCTATTTTTTCCAGATTTTCGAAAAAAGCATCCAAAAATCCGAATTTTTCCAAATAGTGAATTTTTTCGATAAAATTTTTTCTTTCGATTTTCAAGTTAAAAATGTTTCTGTATAATTTTTTCGGGTGATTTGCTACATTTTACAGAAATGTTTGATACTTTAACTCTATTTTGAAAAAAGTTACAGTTGAAAAACACGAATTGTATATCTTATTGACCGGTACTTTACGTTGGCAGTAAGGGGTCATTAATGATGGACATTATCCTCTCGATTAATACTTCCTTGCTTTGTTTTTATAATAACTTTAAAGTACATCAAAAACGCGCATTACTTTCCGACCAACCTAATATACTGTGGACCAAGCAAATTTTGAAGGAGTTCATGTCCAATTTTTAGCAATTTGTTTTATTCGATTAAAAAATCGAAAGTCGCCAAGAATAACGCATAGCAAACCAAATTTTCGGTCTCTTCTAGAACGACTAATGTTTTCTATGAATATTCGCTCGACGTAACGGATTAGGAGTTGTTGAAAAGAACAGCACCACTCTCCTCTCCCTCCTTTTCTCTCTTCTCTTCATTTTTGCTTCTCCTAGTCATTCTCCCCGTTTCTATAACAACATCGTGACAAACTCCCCCTTCCACTCTTATTGGAGCTCTATTCCCCCGCCACCACCAGTTAACTGCCGCACGTGTGCGTTGAAATGACTATTACAGTCGAATATGTTCCCGAAGAAGATACTCTGGCAATTGTCACAATTAAAGAAACGCAATCGGCAAGTTTACGAACAACAAATGCCATTTTAATCGGTGAGTCTGACTGAACAATTTTTGGTTAAAACAGCGTAAATCAATTCCAGCTGCATTACTGATTTCGTCATATTTTCTGAATGTTTTGTTTATTGTAGCGGTGCTCATAACGTAAGAATTTTACAATTTTTTAAAAATGTTATGGAAATTTTCAAACTCCTACTTTCTAGAAAATCTTTCCGCACCACAATATATTTGATGTATTGCCATTTGGGCTTCGTAAATATCATCGATCTTTCCTTCAATATTTTCTTCGCTTTGATATTTGTGGCAAACGGAAATTGGAACATGAGCAATGGAATGTGCACATTCAATGTTGCAATTCAGGAGGTATTTTCTACTTTATTCTAATGAATTTTTTCATAAAAATTTAGTTTGTCCATCTTCACACCTTATTTGTTCTCATGATAATTGGGGCTGAGAGAGCGTTGGGAATCATTTTGGGACCTGAATATGTTACTCATGGGCACAAGTATCTTAGTGGACTACGTATTACAGGTAAACTAGTTTAGTTTTTTTTTTCATTCACCTCACCTAAAAAAACAACTACTTTAGGAGTCAGTCTGATTCTGAGCTGTGTCTCAATCTCTTTTGCTTCTGTTGTTTTCATGAATGTGATTCCTACAAAACCGTTTCGCAACCGCTACGTGTGTGGGATAGACGGGTATTTTTCCTATTTTTCTGTTTTTCGCATTTTCTAGATTCAATTTTTCAGCGGTGGCCCGATTGGTTACGTGATTGCTCGGTTGATTGTTTACACCGGCTGCTTGGCAGTGATTCTGGTTGCTATTGGAGCGATTCTTCAGAAAAGAGTAAATAACTTTTGAATTATTATTTTTTAATACATCTTTTTTCAGACAGCCGCCTCCATATCGCCAAACACTCAGGAATATGCGGAATTTATAAAAAGAAACAGAGCAATGCAAGAGCATCGAAGTCGGGCAAAGCTGGTAGGTGGAGGGCTATCTTTAATAAATTGAAAGGTCTTTGAATTTAAGATGATCTTCATAACGTGCGTCTTTCTATGCATAGAAGGACCATATATCACATTATGCTTCTTCTACGAAACATATAACAGCCGCGAGTTCTCTGATGTCAGTATAGATGTACCCCAAGACGCTGACACTTTGATCACTTGGCTAAAATTCGTTTTCCCTCTTATTTGCCCTATAATTGTAAGTTTGAAAATTCCCTTGTCATGTTATTTTGCACGATTTAGATGCTGAGCTGGTGCAATGATGTGTGGACAAAAGTGAAAGAAGTCATGTGTTGCCGGTCGTATGATCCACCTACCATTGGGCATATGCCAGGAAACAGAGGTTTGCCTATACTATTGTTCAGTTCACAGAAATTTTGATTTTCAGAAAACTCAGATCTGTCTCCAGTGATGACTGTAGTGGGTGGTGAACATGGTGTAAGAGTTAAATCTGACGCACAAGGAGGATATCGACTAAGGCCCGGATGGGTTCCGACGCCTTCTGTTTCAAGCTATGAAAGCGAAGCACCAAGTTGTAAGATTTCATAAGTTTTACTTTGTGTTGGAATGTATACTAAATTTTCCAGCTGTCACTCAAGAAACGACAATTCCAGTGGTCACTCATACACAACAGCCATCAGTTGCTTCAACTCTCAGTACTCCATCTCCTAGCGAGACACCAAAACCAAAAGAAGGGAAATCTCCGCGAAATGCTCCTTCGAAAATCCCAAGACAGATTCCCCAATTTAAACCAAAACGCCATAATCCAAAACCTATTAAGTCAAGTTCTCAAACAATCAAACCATTGTAGAGTAGAATGTTTGAAATATATTATTTTTGAAATTGCGAAAATCTTGGTTATTGGTAATTTTTGAAAAATAAACATTTAACAATCGACAGGTGGAATCACAGGTGGAATCACAGGTGGAATCACAGGTGGAATCACAGGTGGTGGAATAAACTCAATCTCATCGGAAACTGAACGAAATACGGATCTAGAATCGGAGTGACGATGTTTCCTTCCATGACGGCGACGTTTGTAATGGGGTTCCTTGTAGAACGGACTCTCAATGCTAAAAAGAGTTTCTATATTTTGAAACCATTTTCAACTTACTAGTTGGAAGGATAGCCATAACGAGTAGGGTAATAATAATGTCCTCCATAAGGAAAGGATGAGCCTAAAGCAACCAGAATATATAATAGTAGAATATAATTCATGATTTGAATCCCAGATAGTTTTCCAAAGGACCCCACTTTTTATATATCCAGATTTTGTTTTGGAGCAAAAAGAAATCTGAAAAAAAGAGCGAAGATTATTTTTTGTTTTCAATGTCGTGACGCTTTGTGAATCACGTAGAAAAAAAAACCAAAGAAAATGTGTTTCTTCTTGAGTTTACCACATCGGGTACATAAGCATTTTGAAAATTTGTGATTACAAAAAAAATGCAAAAATTGATTTTAGAATACTTGAAAAAAACTGTACAACAGAGTTGTCTGAGCTAGTACCTTTCGACACCAACAAAAGGTTTCCCACACCCAAGCAACGGCATCTCTATCCCAATACAATCGCTCACAATTCGAATGTTTTCAGAGTTTAAGGAGACATTTGAATTGGCTTCTGTTCTAGAATCTCTTTAAAAATTTCAAGTGTGTTTTATAACAACTCTGTTTGAATTCTACGTTATTCACTTTTTTTGATTCTTTTCAGCATGGTATCTTCAGAATAAATTGTTGTCCTATCATTCATTCCTTGTTGATTTTATTTTCTTTTATAACAGTAACCCAAAAATATTTTTTCTGGAATTCAAAGTGATTTCTTCTTCCAAATCCAATATAAAAGAAACTAATATAACAAGGAAATTGTGTAGAAATCGTTAAGTTTTTGTAGCGGTTTGCCTCAGTAGGCAGAGTTGCGACATGGTTTGCCAACAATTACGATTCTTCGAAACGCGAAAATCGAAACATTAGATACAAAAACGTGTTTATTACCATAAAAACATTAATTATCACTTAAAATTACTTTACTTCTTTCCAAATGTGTTCACACCGTATGGAGCTTGAGCAGGAACATCGTTGGATGGAGATCCGTAAGCTGTAGCAGCTGGAGCCTCATGAGCAACATTTCCATAGCTTGGCACATGGTGTGGGTATGGATAGTAATCTCTCTCGTACGAGCGAGACTCATAAGAGCGAGATTCGGAGCTTGAACTTGAAGAAGACGAAGAACTACGGCCTCCACGATGACGTCTTCCGTGTCTTCCGTGTCTTCCACGGCGGTGTTTGTGATGCGGCTCTTTGTAGAATGGACTGTCGATACTATAAAGATATCGTATTCAAAAAGTAACCAATCGAATTGAACTCACTAGTTATCATGATGTCCATAGCCTCCCACATGGTAGTTGTCATTGCTGACGCCGTAGTTTGCAAAAGCGAAGGCTACTAGGGCACAGAGTACAAGGAGGAACTTCATATTTCAATGCTTGGATGCTTCCTCAGAACCCAAGTCTGTGTATTTATATCTAGGTTTGTTTTTTCTTGCAAACCGTGCGTTGAAATTTTTTAATCAAAAAACAAGAAACAAAAATCGCATTTTGTTTGGAAACTTGTGACGTCTTATGATTCACCGGCACTTACAAGGAAGCTACCGCATAGATTTCAGTTTATCACGTATATTGTACCCAAAAGATCGTTTTCTGGGAATAGAATGGGGTTAATGACGAAAAGTTGATGAAAATTAGTACCTCGTTATGAGAAATTAAAATTATTTTTTCTATAGTAGCCTAACTGCGCATTGATTATGGATAGTAAACAAAATGAAAACTCGCAAATTCGCAGTTTGGAAACATTGAAACTTATGTTCCACTTTGCGCTGCTGAGATCGTTGTTGATATTTGGAGGATAAATGAGAAACATGGTTATAATATGCTAAGAATGTGTCGAGTGATGGGAAAATAATACTCCAAACAGAAGAATAATATACACAAGTCTGGGAAGAGCCTCATTGAGCACTAGTCTTTCGGAATTCAAGTTCAGCCTCCCCCACCGTGAATTCATACCTGCACCAACTGATTGCCACTTTTCCGAACACCCAGAAACAAAAAAAAATGATGCCTTGAAGTCGTTGGATTACTTTGTCGTCTTCAAATCTTCACATCGCTGATTAATTTTTGCTTGCTAAAGCAACTACAATTTTTTGTGCAATTGAATACATAAATTACAGTACGCCTGACTTAAAAGTTTTGAAACGTCGTTCTTCAAAGTTTTCAAGCATATCATTGTTAATTGCATTCCTCTTTCCAAACGAACTTTCTCAGAAAAATATATCTTTAGGTTGCCAAATAAAATCAATGATGCTCAAGAAATAGTTGAATACTCTTAATTGAAACAATCATGTTTTCAAAACTCTCTTCCGATGCACACAGAGGATATTTGCGTTCCATTTGGATTGGCAACCAATACACGCAGATCAATAACAGACGACCAAGTAATGAAGAGGTAGGTCCTCGCTTTCCTCTGCGTTGCATACGCACACACGTATAAATACATATGCGCAACGTGGAAACCTAGCGGGGTGGGTCACAGACTCGCAATAAGATCACCCTTTGTGCGGGACCAAACGCGCTCTTTTGCACTCGCCAATTGGGGTGGCGCGCAAAAAGACGCAATTTATTGGTGTGTGTGTGAGCGCGGGAAATTCACTGGCCGATTGCCACCTGTTCTCACAGTCTTTGTTTCTTGTTTTTCGGAGGGTGAGAAATGTGATCGAATGAAGCCCGTCACTCATTTATCTCGCTAATAGTTTTATCATTGCCATTGTTTACCAGAACTTTTATCAGTTTTGTATCAATTTTTCTTGACATCTTCCCAATTTTTCTACTCGACTCATAAACGAAATTTTATTACAGGTAAAAGTTACAACGCTGCACCCATCTCTAACAATTCCATTGAAAAATCGATAAAAACGGTTCCGGCACATAACAACATGGATCCGGATCGATTGCAAGAAGCACTAAGAAGAGTGCGTCGCGCGTGGGACGAACTGCCACGTGAAGAATTTGAACGAGCATTGTAAGTGTTTTTCATTGTTCAGTTGTTCGCGGTTAGGTTAGATAAATTCTATCAATACTTTGTCCTGGTTTTCCGGTAAAATTCCTAATTTTTTTTCTTTCTATTCAAAATTGATGAGCAACTTTGGCGAGAAATGATACGACAGAAAACAGACACCGTTAAAATTTCAGGGACAATGCCTATCTTCGTATGAACTTGCGTCAACAATACATTCCAAATCGCTACATTAATCCGCAAATGCTTAATGTCGGAAGCCATGGAGTGATTTGTTCAGTGCGCGACGTGTTCAATCCCAATCTGAAGCTAGTGGCGAAAATGCACTGGAATCTCCACAATCTTGATCGAGAAAAGACCAATTATAGCAACCTGCAAGCATTATCAGGATTTGCCTTTTTCCTAGACGCGTTCATTATGCCACTTCAAAACGCAATTATGCTAGGAGATCGTTTCGGATACATGAACGGTAAGTTAATGCTACCGATTTTCGGATAGAATTATCGTTGAATAAAATTTTCAGTTTTCCAGTACGTCGGAGAGTCACTGCTGAAAATTGTACAGCGAAGTTTGCCTATTAATCAGAGAAATGTTGTCACTCTGGGCTACAAACTTTTCCTGATTATTGAATCAATGCACGCGGCTCGACTTGTCCACAGAAGTATTAAATTGAACCATGTCACACTACAAAGACTGCCTAATGATGTGAGTTCATAAAATTTTATATCGAATCTGCTTTCTTGTTTTTTGTTTTTTTTAACAGAACAAAAAGTAAAATTAGAAATAATAGTAAAATACAGGGTAGCTAATAAATACTGATGCACATTCAAGACGTCATAACTCGTTCGAAAAACATCGAGAACTGTTGAAATTTTAACAGTAGTTTATTGAAGTTCATTAAAACGTTAAAGAAACAAAATTTGACTACAGTTTCCAAATTCTTCACCAAAGGCTTAGGTGAAAGCTCGATTCCTTTCGCTCGATTCACCTTCAAAGCATCCGAACTTTAGTAGTTTTCCAAAGGAACCCTTTAGCTCAAATATCCCTGAGTGACATAGTCTGGTAATTTCAAATCTAGCGAGGAAGCCGGCTTCATTGAAACCACTATAAAACCCTGGAAAATCGCCCTTGACCTACTGTAGAGCGTCTGTGGCACGACCCTTGGCTTAAATTCAAAAGTTTTCTTTTGTTGTAAAGAGTTTCGAAGTCAGTAAAAGTAATTAGGCTGTTTTTACCGCTCTTGTTAGCCTGATCAGCAAATATTTCATCATCAAAAAACGCAGAAATGGCAGAAATGGCTAGCGTGCCACGGGGGAGGTGTGTTGTTTTTTTCTTCCGAAGCAGCTGGATTTTGTTCGTCAGGAACTCCGACTTCTGTATTTGATAAGAATGGAGGTACAACTTCTGATTGACAAATCTGTGAACCATATTTCGTTGGACTTCTTCTCTGGTATCATACATCAGTCCTCTTAATCAAGATTCTCAGCACCTCGCTCTTTTTGAAGACGTCCGAATTGGTCTTTGCGTAACTAACACTTCAATGCATGGTTTGGTCGCGCCATCTCTTTCAAAATAGAAAGTAAGCCATGAAACTTTGCAAATTTGTAAAAAGAAATGTGAGAAACAAAAATTGAACAAATTATAGCCAGTACCACTCTTGTGAAGGCGTGTAATTGGGCGCAAGTTTGTGTATCAGTATTTATTAGAAACCCTGTAATGGAACTTGAAATGAAAAGTGTGAAAGTAATAAAACGTCCAGATTGTTTTTGATAATGAGCTTAATACTGTTTGTCAGAAACTGAATTAAACTTCAACTGATATAATAACATTTATTTTCAGAAATTGAGCATGTCGCTGATTGGACTTGATGAGGCTCTCCCACTTGATCCCTCGCCAATGGACAATTTGGACGTGGTGTCTCAAGATTCTAGTCTATTCGTTGACGATGGAAACCCATACGAGACATTCGATGACTTTATTTCTGGAATTTATCTGATTCTTCGCTTGTCTGGAATCGATATCTTCGAAAATACTGGTGGCAATTTCCGGAGAATTGGCAATCAGAAGCAACGATTCGTAAGTTTGAAGCCAATTTTTCAGACTTTCAAAATTGATATTTCAGCATCAGAACCCCCATCAATTCCTCAACAATGAGAATGTTTGGATTGGAGATTTATACAATGAGATTCAAAGACAAAATGTGCACGGATATAATCACAATCAACTTTTCCAACATTTCCGCCAAGCCATTCCAAACTTTATTCCAATTGTCAATCCAGACCTAGAAATTGAGTATATTCTTATCGGCAATGATACTATTTTCCTTGGTTAGTTAAAAGGAAATGCTCCAATAACCGTTTCTCCCAATTCCATTCCCATCATCACAATGTTAAAACTGTTTTTTCCCACCCAAACCCGCAGAAATGTTGCCGGTTTCCAAGAGAGTTATGTTTCCTGTTAATAATTTTCCTGTTTTTTATTCACGTTTCGTGAATTTGTGCACATTCCTTGACCAACTAGAATCTGTTATTTTGAAGCTTCGCTGTAAGCCTATCATGTTAACTAGTTCACAGAATCCATAGAATCTTCACGCACTCCCTGCATTGTTTTTAGTTTTTGTGTTGACTAGCACCTGAATTGTGTGCTTTGTTTTTTTACCTTTTTTCTTAAGTAGATCAAATTTCTCTAATAGTGAGCATCATTTTTCTTGTATCGCACCTCTTCAATATTTTTTACCCCTCAACGCATTCATTTTTACAGTGTAAATAAAAGAGGGGGTTTTTTATCAACTGTTTTTCGCTTTAAAAACCATTCTTATTAAGGTTTACTATGATGAATTGCTGGTTGAAGGGAAAATTCTTCAAATACGGAGCCTACTTTGCAAAAAAACAGATTTCTGATGATCCCGCCTTCAAAAGTTCAAAAATAGACTTTAAAGGGGGACTCCGACCAAAAATTTTTATTGCATTAAAATGTGTTAAAAGTTATCTATTTTCCGAATATTATTGCGAAAAAATTCAAAAAAAATCCGAAATTCCCAAAAAACGCCGTTGAAAAGGAAGAAAATTCAAAAAAAGGTGCCGCCGGGGGACGAGGGTTTTCAGTGAGAAACCTAGGCCACGGCAGCGGGCGCCTTTCCTATGTGGCAAATTTCCGGATTTTTTTCAATTTCATGTTCGGCAGGTAAAAAACGTAAAAAACCACTGTCGGCGACTTGAAAAAAAGGCTGTCAGGTGCCGTGGCCTAGGTTTCTCACTGAAAATCCTCGTCCCCCGGCGGCACCTTTTTTTGAATTTTCTTCCTTTTCAACGCCGTTTTTCGGGGATTTCGGATTTTCTTTGAATTTTTTCGCAATAATATTTTAAAAATAGATAAATTTTAACACATTTTAATGCAATAAAAATTTTTGGTCGGAGTCCCCCTTTAAATGTTGAACATGCTAAATGGGAATTATTTTTACAGGTTTACTAGATTTGGAAGATTTCATTGTCAAATTGAAACCAAATATGAGGTTGATACATGAGTTTTTTTTCCAATTTTGGCAAAATTTTGATCAAATTTTAGGCAAAGTGGAGAGGGCTAGAACAATGCAAGTGATATCGTTCAAACGGAACGGTAATTTCTTGATTCCATAAGTTCAAAACGAGAAGGGCTGCAATTGGAAAAGTGGGTCGCCTGCTTTTTGATGTTACCTTTTGACTTGGAGTCTTATCTATCAAGATGATTCAAAAGATAGTTTTGTACTGAAATCGTGAAACATGTTTTTGATCGAAAATCGGCAAATAGCTGGAAAACTGAAAATTTTAATCTACGTCTGTTTTCCACCCCGAAATTTTCAAAGTGATCGGAAACTTGATAGCCGTGCTCTAGACTCCTGAAAATAAGCAAAATGAACCCAAAAGATATGTTTTTGTATATCGTATTGACCGGAACTGTGAATACATAAAATATTTCATTGAATTCCGATCACAAATATACTAATTTCCACTTATCAAGGGTTTCATACCATTCGGTGAAATAAATAAATTTGGATTGGTAACCAAAACAAGGTCAACAATGACTGGGGTCCTCGCATTCCTCTACATTACATACCCGCACACGTATAAAGATGCGCAACGTGGCACCCTAATAAGGTGATGTGAATCGACTACTCTGAGAAAACAGCGCTTTATAAGGGACCAAACGCGCTCTATTGCACTCTCAGAGTGGCGTAAGTTGTTGGTGGGTGTGAGTACGGGTGACTGGCTGGTTACTACCTGTCCTCACACTCTTTGTTTTTTTCGGAGGGTTAGAACTGTTATTGAGTGGAGCGCATCACGCATTTATCTCGCTTCTAGTTTTATCATTACCATTGTTCCCCAGAACTTTCAGCAGTTTTGTATCAATTTTCCTTTCGGTTTTTTCTTTTCTCTCTTTGATTCATTAACAAAGTTTCATTTCAGGTAAAACCAAAGATAAAAAAAACCGGTAAAATTCCTAATTTTTTTTCTTTCTATTCAAAATTGATGAGCAACTTTGGCGAGAAACGATACGACAGAAAACAGACACCGTTAAAATTTCAGGGACAATGCCTTACTTCGTATGGACTTGCGTCGAAAATACATTCCAAATCGCTACATTTTTCCGCAACTGCTCAACATCGGAAGCCATGGAGTGATCTGTACAGTAAGCGAGTCAAACCACCCAAATCAAATGTTTGTGGCGAAAGCGCATAGGAAGTTTCAAACGATTCGCCAAGAAATAATGAACTATCGATACGTGCAAAGCCTATCAGGATTCGCCCGTTGTTACGACGCGTTCACAATGCCGCTTTCAGATAACGCGAATCTGACAAGAAGTCGCTTCTGCCACATCATGAGTGAGTGAATGCTACCTGTATTTAAATATTATTATTATCTCAGTTACCGAACATGTCGGAGAGTGCTTGCAGGACATTTTGAAACGCAGTGGAGTTATCAATCAGAAAAATGTGATCACTCTGGGCTACAAACTTTTTTATATTGTGGAATCATTGCACGCTGCTCGATTAGTTCACAGAAATATTAGTTTGAAAAACGTGATGCTACAAAGGATGTCCAATGTGGTGAGTTAATTGATTTGTATTTCGAATCTGCAATCAAAACCAAATAGTCTACATTGTTTCTGGTATTGCCCTTATTGGCCAACATTGTTCATTGAAAACTAAAACACACTCCAACTGACATAATAACATTTATTTTCAGGAAGTGCGCATGTTGCTGATTGGACTAGATGATGCTCTTCCACTTGACCCATCGCCAGTGGACAATTTCGACGTGGTGTCTCAAGATTCTAGTCCGTTCGTTGACGACGGAAACCCGTACCAGAAATTCGATGACTTTATTTCTGGAATTTATCTGATTCTTCGCTTGTCTGGAATCGATATCTTTGAGAATACTGGTGGCGATTTTCGGAGAATCGCCAATCAGAAACAACGCTTCGTAAGTTTGTAGCCGATTTTTCAGACTTTCGAAATTGATATTTCAGCACCAAAACCCCCACGGCTTTCTCAACAATGAGAACGCTTGGATCGGACATTTGTACAATGAAATTCAAGCACAACGCGTGAATGGCTACAATCACTATCATATTTTCCAAAATTTCCAGCAAGCCATTCCAAACTTTGTTCCAGTCTACAATGAGACTATTTTCCTTAGTTAGTTAACTGAAATTCTCCAATAGCCGTTTTTCCCAATTTTATTCCCATCATCTCAATGTTAAACATGTTTTTATCCCACCCAAACCGGCAGAAATGTTGCCAGTTTCCAAGACAGTTATATTTCCTGTTAATAATTTTCATGTTTTTTTCAATTCACGTCTCGTGAATTAGTGCGCATTCCTTGATCAACTAGAAACTGTTATTATGATGCAATGCTTCATGCCTATCATGTTAACTAGTTCATAGAATCCATGGAACCTATACGCACTCCCTGCATTTTTTTTCATTTTTTTTTGACTAGCAGCTGAATTGTGTGCTTCTTTTTTTTACTTCTTCATTCCAGTATTTCAAGCATTTTTTTCTTATATCGCACCTTTTCAATATTTTTTACCCCTCAACGCATACATTTTTACAGTATCAATAAAAGAGGGGATTTTTTAAACTCTTTTTTTTGTTACAAAACATCTGCTTCCAGGTGTCAGGTTAAAAAATCTGCTTTTAAGCAGGTATTTGAAATTTGTCAAATACTGTGTCTAGTGAAAAAATACCGGAAATCTCGCTTTTAATAATACAAAAATAGGTTTCAAATTTTGAACATACTAAATAGGAAAAGGTTTTACAAATTTACTGAAATTTCGAGAACACATTGAAAAAATGAAACTGGACTGTGAATTAAATTTGCTATAGGAGTTTTTTTTAATAGAACCTACAGAAAAAAACACAGAAAAGTTTGCTACAATGTTCATTTATGTTACGTTTGAAATATTAAATATCAGAAAAACAAAGAAAATTATGCATCTCTTCAACTTCTGTCTTGTTCTGATGAACTTGTTTCATCAGACGCCGAATTGGAAAATGATCTTGATTGAGAGCTAGAGATGCGGGAATCCGATTCGTTGGAGTGAGAGTTGGACTTTGAGTGAGAATTGGAAATTGAGCTCGATTTGGATTCGAAGCTGGAACTGACACTTCCGCTGGAGTCAGATGCGATGCTGTTGGAACCACGGGAGAAGCTCTCGGAAGAACCACGTGAACTGTCGAAATCGGAGCTATCACGCCGGGAGCTAGCAGTGGAAACAATCACAATGAGGGCAGCCAATACAAGAATAAGCTTCATGATGTTGGTTTCAACACTTCTAGAAGCACAAATTGTCTTTTTATACAAAACCTATGTTTTGAGAACAATGAAAAATTGATTGTTTTGGTTGGAAAAGAAAAAAGAACAAAAACATTTATGTTTTGAAAAAAAAACTGAAGGGCATGGAAAAATGATGGGAGCTGACATGAATCAACTGGTGACAGTTGCAATGTTTTCGATTTCTCCTTGTGATCGATGAACGGAGATTTTGAACTTTTGAAATGCGATTGAAAAAAATCTGCTTGCACTTTTTAGGAGATGTACTGTTCTGAAATAAAAACCTTGTTTATATTTTTGAAAGGTTTGTTGGAAAATAACTCGGAAATAATAATTTTTAAGAATCTAAAATATATTAGCCACCGTATCTTCTCTAATGCTTCGACCTCAATTTCAGTGAAAGATATTTAAAAAGTTGCAACTAAACAATTGTCGGTAACATTGTGGAAAAAATTTCATCAGTTGACTAAACTTTGTTATCTCTTATAAAAACCGAGATAAATCAGAGCAAAGTGTGAGAACGAAGATGACGTTCCGTTAGAGAAAGTGCGGTGTTTAGAGATCCAGTCGTTGTGATAATCAAGTTAAGCTGACAAATACTCATTAGCTTGATGATCTTTTGCTAAATGCTCACTTGCTAAATATGCTCATTTGCTAAACTCGCTCATTTGCTAAAATAGTCTCACTTGCTAAATTTCATTTGCTAAATTTTGATCATTTGCTAAAAATGAAAAAGTGGAATTTTGCTGTTATTTGCTAACTTCATTACTTTTTGACTAAATTTTTTACAGAATATTCCGGTTTTTGCTTTAAATTTTAGGCTAGGCTTAAAAACCTGTTTTCCGGTAAGGAGTTTCAGCCTAAGCCTTCAATTTGAACAAATCCTCTATTTAGCAAATGATCAAAATTTAGTAAATGAAATTTAGCAAGTGAGACTATTTTAGCAATTGAGCGAGTTTAGCAAGTGAGCATATTTAGCAAGTGAGCATTTAGCAAAAGATCATCAAGCTAATGAGTATTTGCCAGTTAAGCTTGATCTTACTCCTCTTGGCGGCCCAAGAATTGACTTCTTTTCTATTTATTTATATTATCACGATTTCAATTGAGTACTTTCCATGAAAAAATATGTTCATTATTAGAAAACTTTTATTAAACAAAGATTATTTCAGAAACTCTGATAATTCATAGAACAAATGCAAGTCAATATCCGTTTCCAGAGTCTTGAGCTGGTGCTCCATAAGCGGTCTGAGCTGGAGGATCATTGGAAGCAGCTCCGTATGATGGAGGATTTTGAGCTCCATAACTTCTTGGCAGATAAACGTATTCGCTGGAGTAGTCGCGGCTGTCGGAACGGGACCAGGAACGCGAATCAGAGTCGGACGAGTCAGAGCTATCACGGTGGTGACGTCCGTGGTGGCGCTTGTGGTGACGTCTCGGGATATCGAAGTCGTCGAAGACGTGGCTGAAAGCATTCAATATTTTCTATCATGAAAAGTAAGCTTACTTGTATCCTGGATCTTGTTGTCTGCCGTTGTTCTGGTATCCAGTGTTAGTATCCTGAGAGACAGTGTTCACTCCATAGCCGGTAGCAGCAACGGCGGCAAAAAGCGCAACAAGAGCAAGAAGAAGTTTCATTTTTCTGGTTGGATACCTTGCCACTGACACAGACCCTTTTATATGTAACGTTTGTTTTGAATTCGATGGGATGAGAAATGATAGGGAAGAAAAAAAGTTTTGAGAGCGAAAAAAGTTTTTGAGATTGAAGAAAGACAACCTGATGATTTTTTTAATATTGTGACGTCAGTGTACCATTCAGAAAACAACATAAAACAATCAGCGTTCAAATCTCAATGAAAAGAAAGGTATTGTTTTATGAACATTGATTATTGGGAAGAAACGAACGGTTAAATGAATTAAAACCCAGAAGTTTCATAAATCAAAATAGAAAAATCACTGTGTCGAATCATTTTTTGGAACCTTTACTTCGAAGGCATAAAGGCAATAGCCGTGGATTAGAAAATCCTCGTCCCATCAAAGCAATTTCAAAGCACTGATCGTGTTGCGGATGGCATCTTTTACTTTAATGTTGAAAGTTTTGATAATCGAACTCTGAAATTACGTAGTTTTTAAAAATTATTACATTGAGAACACATGTGCATGCTGAAAATCGCTTCAAACTCAGAGAAACAGGTTGTGTTTTTTGTGGCTGAAAACAATCATTTTGTGAATTTTACTGATTTCACAGATTTTGAAAAACAATTTTAAAGTGGTCCGTGAAATTTCCAACTCCTTGAAAATTCGTGAAATCCCGGCCCAGAACAGAATTTTTCGAACTTATTCCATATAACTGTTATTAATTATTTTCATAAAAATGCCATCAATTCAGAAATGAAAAATGATGTTTCTTCAGTTCCTGCGCCCATTCATCACCACCTTCGATGACGATGTCCTCAGAAATGTTTATAGTTCGTTTTTCACACATTTTTCTCACAAAATGTTCATCATCTAATCACACGCGGGCGTTTTATCGCCTCCCAAGAAATCAGAGTTCGCACCCAGAGGAGGGCTCTCGGCGACTCTCTCCTCCCATCAATTCAATTTCTTGTCTGAGCAGAGACACGACCAATTAGTGAAAAGAGTGAGAAGATGAATAGTGTACACCAGCACACGCACGAAAAAAAAAATTATGCAACACTTCTTATGCTCTTCCAATTATTTTGGCTCACTTCCCTAGGGAATTTCTTCGGACTTCCTTATTTTTTTTCCTATTTTTGAAAATAGACGCATTATGACAGAAAATAACTATTTATGTTGAAAGTTAGTTGGCATATTTGCAATTATAATTTTTTTTGAATTACATTTGTGTTCTAAAATTACAATAAACAGCTCATTGGTATAGTTTTTAATGTATTTCTTTTTCTTCATGCCCATCTTCATAACAGTGTCAGTTTTTGTTGTATTCTTGGATACGTGTACATTTTCGTTTTTAAGTTGCTTTCCAGAGAGGATCACAGGTGAAGTGGTGGACAAAAAACCTCGTTAGGTGCCTAATGATTTGGGTTTCGAGATAGATGAACAAAGATGATACCGAAACGCCAACTGACAACACACTTCCTTCACTCTTTTTTCTTATATTTTGTGTGTATGTGTGTTTTTGTTTTCAGGTACACTTTTCTTTCCGGTACTTTTTTTTGATTTTTCGTTTTGACTTTAAACGAATGGACATTTTGAAAATAGAAGTTCATTCAAGCGGGTGGGTGCCATCGATCTTTCAAACTCAATTTGCAGTTCACTCGTTCCTTTTTTCTGGTAATCCGATCCATCTTTCTGGTTCATCAGCGCAAAAAATAGAACAGAAGATAGAGGTAATGTTGAAAAGTTGAAAATATGATGTGATGATATTTTTCGAGCAGAAAAAAACAGAAGAGACATGGTGCGAACAATCCCAGACCAAACCCATTTATCTTTTTGACACCACCCACCCGCAAAGAAACGTTTTTGTCTTATGACCAACTTGGTTTATTCCCAACAGACGAGATTTTTTCAGTCACACTTTTCTTGTTTTTCAGTAAATCACTATTTCCTGAACTATTGTTGTTTTCAAAGCTTCTATTATAAAATTGATTAGTCATATAAATCATCACGTGGGTCAGCTACTTGGTTTATTTTTCGGGTTTTTGTTTCTTGGAAAGAGCCAATCCGGACCGACCTTTTTTCAGAACTTTCAAAAAAATGCCCGGCTGGTTTCGGCCCGAGTTTACAGTATTTTCTTCCCGTCTTTTGGAAAAAAATGTTTCGGGGTCAATACCAAAAAATCCATTATTATCTGTCAAAAAGTTAAACGATTCTAAAACTTCCAGGCTTTGATTTTTCAATTGTTTTTCAATTCTGTAATTTTTTTTCTCCAATTGCATTTTTTGCAAAAAAAAATTCATACAAAATAATTTGACTCAGAGCTCATTAAAACTTTTCATGACCTGAAAATTTTTGCAAATTCCGCTTCATCGATAACTTTCGAGCTTATCTCGCTTGATTAGCTAACACTCACTTGATTTCAAATTCATCAGAATCTTCGTAACTTTTTTTCCTAAAAGTGCACAGAATCTAGAAAAATAAGACTTTGAAATGTCATTTCAGAGGATCGAAGAATGCGTTTCGTGTCTGGAAGATCCATTATTCAGGAAATCGGAGAGGACCCGAAACATGGGTCCTCTCCGAAAAACTCCTTTTTTTGAACTCGCTTTTTGATCTTCATTTTATATTTCACTCTGTTTAGTCACGTAATGTTTAATGTTTTGGATTCTCATTGAGTCTCGCTTTTTGCAATAGCATTAAATTGAGAACATCTGGTGTCTCCGCCAAACAATTGAACAAAATTGAGGAGGAAGAGCAGAAATAGAATTTTTATTGACCTTTCGCTTCTTTTTTCTTCTTTCGCCGTTCCTTTCATTAGGTTCTTCACAAATTTGAATATTTTATCAAATCAACAGAGAAACTGAAGGGGGTCCCACAAAACTGCCCGCCGACGAATTGACCGGGGCGAAAACGGATGAGACTAAATGCCCCGAGGGACGCGCAAAACACTGCCAGTGATGTGACTTCATTCTGCATGTTACCCTCTATTAGCCTTTCGAGCAGTTCTCGGCCAATAAGTTTTTTTTCGTCTTGCTGCTGCTGTTTCTAATTCTCTGCTGTTTTTCGATTCCTTATTTTTTTGGGTTTGACCGGTTGTACGGTAAAAATTTCAGTTTCTGTTATTATAGACTACAAGGATTATAGACAGTATAATATATACTGTCTAGGAAAACATGTCTAAGATATTCAATTCTTAGAAACTCTATTGTCTCTGTTTCTTAATCTCAGCGGTAAACATTCTTAACACGATTTTTCCAATACTTTTCCTCTACTTTTTCTATTTGATGTTTTTATTATATTTTATCGTGTTCTAAGTTTAGTTCTGAATTTTGTTCCCCGTATTTAGAATTCCGTCATGCACTTCTCATATTTTTTTGAAATTCAAAACCTTCGTGCCATTTGGTGTTTTTTGCGAATAGTTGTTCGAGCTGATGTATTTTATACCAATTATGAATCAGATGTTTGTCAGAAGCGCTCAGAATCAGATTTCCCAACAAAAATTTCAGTACTCACATTGACATATCATTAGTGCTTGGTGTCATTTACAAAATAACGCATCAATATTTTTTCTATTTTTTCTAGCTTCATCTCAAAATCACAAGCTCCAATTACCACACCTCCTCCTCCTCTGAATCCCATCTATTTATTGTTTCATTTTTCTCCAGCTACGCAGAGACAAGAATCCTTGATTTATTTCATTTTCTATTCCTGCATCATCATCATCATATGCCTAATAATATAATCGCAAGTCTCTTCTTCTCTTTCTTCATTTTTCTTCTTTTCTTCTTCCACATTGCTCTATTCCTTCGCCTTCACGCTTTTTTCAACAATCTCTCTCCCTTTCTAATCCTCATTGAAATTGACTTCGTATGATTCAAAGGGACATTTTACTTTTAAAAAGTGGTTATCAACATACTGAATTTTTCCGGAAATATTTCGTTTGACAGTGTTATTTTTTTTTCAGGCGGTCCAGAAGAGCAAAAAAATAAGGAAGAATATGCTTGTTTTTTTTTTCAAAAGCATTTTTTACAAACACTTCAGAAGCCCGCAAAATCTATGCGAAAAATGTTTACTTCCTGATGAAAACTTGTTTAATTTATTCTGGAAACACTTTGAGTTGAACAAACAGAAAATAGAAATTAAAAAAAAAATTGAGTTGAAAGTGATTTTAGAGAATTTGAAGATTAAAAATTAAATTACAGGTAGAGAAACATGGAAAAAATAAATTTCTGAAAAATTCCTTTTTTTTAAATTTCTTAAAATTAGGTTAATACACGCCTTTCGAAGAGTTGAACTTCTCAAAATGCATACCTTCTCCAAAAGAACTCCAAAAAATCTCCTGGTTTCCTCTTTGGACATTTTTCAATATTTTTATACAACTCTAAAAAAATTTTGAACTGGAGCTATGATTTTGAAACTTTAGACACTTTACTGAAAGGCCATTCACCCTCACTTAATTTTCGCTTTTTTGTCGAAAATTAATTTTTCAATTGGAGCACCACCTTTGCTCATCTAATGTGGTCACTAGAATCACTTTTGACCTTTCACACATATCCAACCACTTTTTGTCTTATTGAATAGACCCACCGACTCTTTCTATCTCTCTGTCCTACTAACCAAGAAGTCACATTTGCGACGAAAAGTGTGCGAAAGTCATATGGTTCTTCTTGGGTTTTTATGTGAAATAACGATTCGGAATTCGAGCACATCGACATTAACTGGGTGTATCGAAAATATGTGGTGAGCTCTGGATTTTGGTTTTTTTTTCTCTTCTGGGATCGAAATTCTTCGAAATGCGGAAACTGATATTCTGAAAACTTCCCGTTGGGACTTTGCTCTTGTTCCCTTACTAGCAGCTTTTCACAACTATAATTATCTCGTTTTCGTCCGAGGTCTTTAATTGGAAATTTCATTTTCCTAGTAGATGTTCACCCCATTTCTACTTGATCCCTCTCTTCGTTTCCATTGAAAATTCAAAATTTTTATTTCTTCGGTTTTATTTCTTTTTTTCGGTTCTGGCATCGGTTTCTTTTCCTGCTCGGTTCCCAACATCGTCGATCTTCTCATTTTCTTTTCACTTTTGCCCCCTCCCCCTTTTCTCACTCACTTCTTATTAGGTTTTTAGGGTCCTCTCCTTCAGAGAGCACAACGGAACACTTCCCTTGTCCTTGTTTTTTTTTCGCTTCTAGGGTCTTTTTTCTTCCGTTTTTTTTCACATCTCAAGTGTTCATCGAATCGGATGCCAATCTCAGAGTGGGAACATGTTCTTCTTAGAATTTATCTTTTTTTCTGGAAATCCATCTCATTGTTCCAACGCTAATCTGCCATGTGACCTTTGTCTAGTTTCTCTCATCCGTTCCAGATTATAATCTTTTATTAAAACAGTTAATCTTTTTTCTGTGTTACAGAGATAATAAGCAACATAGAAGAAAAAAAAAGCTAGCTGAGAGAAGAATTTATACGGTCAAACTTGGATAATTGGAAGTGCCAAACAAATCAGGTAAGATCAACGAAACAATGAATTTCAAGTTCTGAGTGAAATAAAATTCATGAAATGCTAAAGTTCCTCACAAACATGCTTTGTATTTCGGTAGAAAGGACAAATTTTGAGTCTTCAAAAAAGTATTTCAGAATTTTGAGATTTGCCTGAAAATTCCTATGCGGAACAAAAAAATTATACTTTTTGTAATTGAAAATTTTGAGAGAGACATTAGAAATTTATCAACTCATAAAATGTTAGGAATATTATGGAAAATATTTCATCAGTTGACAATTTTTTTCTTTCATAGATACCGAGATAATTGAGTGCACGTATAGGACAAGCTGCTATCAAAACGGGAGATTAGTCTAAAATAGTTTTAAATTTTATACAAACCGAAAAATCTAGAATAATCTTGCTTTTAAACTAAAAAACACCAAATATTTGATTGGTTTGTACGGTACTCTACGCAAACTACTGCATGATTAAGTTACGATAAAAACCTGGTCGTTAAAAACGTTACTTTGATTTTGTCAAAATTCAAGATCATGACTCATGTATGCAGCGAAAATTATATAACCCTATACCTTCAAATGTTACATTTCTTTAGAAATAGAACTTTTCAAAATGTTTCATTGGTCTACAGTAGCCAAAATATATTGAAACTGATATGAAACATTTTTGGATCTATTCAGGCTTTGTTACAAACAAGACCTATGACCTCAAACACGTCTGGTTTGGTTTCATTTAAAAAATGCCCAGTTTTGTGTCGTCCTACTCATTCTGGTATTCATGAAAATCTATTGTTGCGCTTTTGAATGTTGCGATTTTTCAATTTCGCCGTGAATTCTCTTGTGTTCATTCATATGTGTCACGCGTCAAAGTGACAAAAGGTTTCAAATCCGGTCACATCCATTTTTTTCAACTCTTCTCTCGTTTTTGCTTTCCATCAACAAGGCTTTCTTCGTTCCCCGGGTCCCGTTGTCCTCATGTCCGATACTTCAAACACTTGTGTCACACTTCAATTAAATCAAATCCTCCGCATTTGGCTCTCCTTCTGTGTTGAGCTTCCCCTAGTGCTGCTTTCGTTTTGCTCACACACGTTTTTTGTTTTTATTTGGCACCCAGGAAAAATATTCAAGAAGATTCAGCCTCCTCTTAACTAGTTTTTTTAGGGTGAGAATTTGGAAGGTTCAAGTCGAAGAAGGGTGGGACCCTTCTTTTTTTGTTGCGTCGGTTCTCTCATTCATTTCCTTTTCTATCCATTCAAAACAATAATAATTTATTCGTAGTTTTTCGCTTCTTATTTCGAATCCAATGAATAATGAAAACAGCGATCAAGCTGTGAGAACAAAACGAAGAAGAACTTAATTCTATTTTTGCTTTCTCTGATTCTTTTGTTCTCTAAATATGTTTCGGACTAATTTTGACACCATCTGGCTTGGGATGCACTATTTTGTTTGGCTCGGTACGAAGAGCAGGGGGAAATTTCATTTGAACATTTTCCCAATTCCAATGTTTCTCTAAACTGAGCTAGGATTTTCTTATTCTGTACTAGCTGGAGAAAAATCTGAACAGAAAATGTTCTGAAACAAAGAACTTGTTATTTTCTAGGAAAATTAGTTATCAATGAATGATTGACTTCCCCCGGGGCTTAAAGAAACACGAGAAAATTTGCGTTGTTTCCAATAACATTTCATAAGTAGAGCTAACAAAATTTCGTAATATTTCATGACAAGTTACGGTACTAGATAGAAATATATCATGCTTCGACATTTTCAGGGACAGCTTTAGAGTCCTAAAAATATTTCTAGGATTTTCCATTAATTCAAAATCATACAAAACAGGAAAAATTTTGATTTTTGTAATCTGTAATCTTTTTTTCAAATTCCATTTTGATGAGACGTGCTTTTTATAATCATAAATAATTAAAAATGCCAAAATGAACAATGCTATAAAAGTTGTGCCATTTGAAAGCCGCATCCTGTAAAACATGTACTAGAAGGGCCTGGCCATCTGTTTCAAGTAGGTTTTTTTGGGCCTCTTTAATGAAAGGAGCCTTTTAAATTCAGGGGCCCATCTAGTACAGGTTTATGGTATTTTGCTTTGATGGATTTATGCAAAAAATTGTCAACTGAAAATCGTTTTTTGGTATACTCTGAAATTTTCAGGCTCAGAGAAAAGCTCTGGTTTATTTTATCAATTCTTAACAGTCAATTACCGTCTACTGAAAATCTCAAAATAATTATCTTTTCATTTAGTATCATACGGTACCAAAAGAACTCACCACCCGTATGATCTTTAACCTTCTCATGCTTTACTGCTTTCCAACTTTCTGTTTGCTACTACTTCTTCTACTCCTAGATGTTCCAAATTTTCCGAGTGACTGACACCAACAACAATATACATAGCACCATGTAAATCAGTCACCTAGACGAGCATGATCCTTCCATTTCTCCACAAACCTCACTTTTTGTTTTCTACAATCCTCTCTTTTTGTGCTGCCACTACTGCCGATTACATCAATAAAAATGGAGAAGCACGAAATCTCATACATTAAAGATGAATGCGAAACACAAAAGGTACTCGATTATGTCCATTTCAGTTCATTCTCATTCTCGTGACGCGACAATCCATTTTGGACCCCACTTTTTGGTCCTCTTTAACTTGACGACTGCGTTCAATGCACTTTCCAATGAATATTTGTTTTGATGAAATTGGAATAATGGAGAATGGAATTTTTGGTGAACTCTTTCTGAAATGATTGTGATTCTAGACAACATGAAAATTACTTTTTTATGGTCAAATGAAATTTCATACAGAAACCCTACTCCGCCCAACATTTGGAATTTAGAAAAATAGGTTTTTGCTTTTTTTTTTCACAACCGAAATCTGTTAATTTCAAAATAACAATGAGGTCAAGGTTGACTGAAATGACATTTCTGTTAGAGGTATTAGGTTAACCTACAATTTTCGCGATGAACGTAATTTTTAAAAAGTTTTCTTATTGAATTTCCATTCTTCTAACCTCCTGAACCCCATATGAAAACTGCCATCACTTTTACCAATACCCGGAAACAATTTATGGTCCAAAAACCAAAATGCCGAGGTTTTTATTCAAAAAAAGAAACTTCTTGTTCCCGGCAATTTTCGGTTTTTTGTTCCTCTCTCTTCTTTTCAAATTTTCAACTTATTTACACTTTTGTTCGGTGGCCCAGTTTAGGTTTCGTTCCGGTTTACCAATTGAAATGTCACAGCCCACACATTCTTCTATTATTCTCACTTTTATTGAAAAAAAATACAAAAAAATGAGTCTGAAACTAATAATTGAATTCCCGATCGTCTCTATTTTTTCAGCAGAAGTGAGTGAGTCAGATGCAATTAAATAGGGATAAGACGTTTTTGCTATTCCAATTGCTTGGTATTAACGTTCCCTTCTTTTTCCCCCAATTCAACCCACGGATTTTTTTCCTGGAAACCTACGAAATTTTTTCTGCATCACGTTTCCAATTTGAATAGTAATTCATCAGTTGGGAATTTTCGGCGATTTTGGGTGGGAGTGCAAAACGAAAGGTTATTAGATTAGGAAAAAAATCCCGTGGTTTTCAGGAAATTAAAAACGCCATGACATAGAGCATTGAAAGATTGATATACAATTTGCTTAGTTTCCAAACAAGATGGAGCAAGAATTTCATTTCGCACCTAACTTCCTTTCTTTCTTATCAGGCTAAAAAAACCAGACTAGGACCAAAATTTTAATTATTTCGTGATATGTAGATATAGCAATTCACATAACAACAAAGAAAGTATTCAAAAAAAAACCTGCAGAACATCCAAAATCGGTTCATAATGGAACACTTTAAGTTTTCATACGCTTCGGAAAACTTCTGGAAGGGTCTGGGATTTTTGAAATATCATTCAAATACCATGAAAAATACCATGAAAATGCTCCATTTTTGTTTTTGATACTTTTCTAAAAATGCCTCAGAATTTTCAGTTTTGGCGGAAATTCAAAAAAAATTAAGAACTTTCTGGAATCATCTAGAAATTAACTAGATTTTTTCATTTTTTGAAGCGCTGTTCAGTTTTTTTGGATTTTTTTTTCGAAATTTTTAGGTGGTATGTTAATTTACATATTTAGTTACACATTTTAATGCAATAATAATTATTGATCGGAGTACTTTTCAATACTTTTTTTCGGTAAATTCCTGAAAAAAAAACCATTCTGTAACCTCCAATAATTTTTGGGAGATTTTCACTTTCTCTGTATTTTTGAAAATATAAAACAATGTTCGTCTTTACCGAAAATTCTTTTGAAACCTCATCATTCTAAAACCAGTAATTCACTCATAATTGAACAGTAATTATCAGTCAATTTGTTTCAATGAACACTTGGCTCCGTTTTTTGAACTATCCTCAGAATACTGACTCATTCTACGAAAAATGAGTTCAAGAAACAAGTAGACTAACCTTGAAAAGACAAGAAAACTAATTTGTGTTCTTCGAAACTTTTTTCTTCCCAATTTACAACTAGTTTTGTGTTTTGAACGTTACTCCGAACTCCATATTCCTGTTTTCTGCTAATTCGTTCACTATTTTCTCTCCCTAATAGTCCGCTACACCTGACAATGCACACTTTGCTCCAAATACGATGGTCCCACCCGCCGGCCGTCTCTAATTCGCACACAGATCCTATTTCAAGCCATTCTTGATGTGCCAGGAGCATTGAATGCCCTCTCTGTGCCTTTTTTCTCCATTGATGCTCTCCCCAGCTTCTTCTCTATACGTTTAGTGTCTGTTTTAGCATCCGGTTTCGTCTAAACTTTGCCTCTTTTACATCAAGTAGACCGTTTTCACCGAAAAATTGATGATAAGAACTACGCATGTGTTTCTGGAAACTCGATTTCACAACTTTTCATTTCTTTTTTCTTATCTTTATCGAATATTTCGAATAAATCCATCATTCTATCTGTAGGCGTTTCGTTCTTTCTAAGCCCCTGTTGTTATTACGTCCCACACAGCACAATTTCCGATTTTGGAAAAAAAGGGCTGTCCGTGTGCACTCGGAGAGCCCCGCCCATCTCTTTTTTTGGAAGGGACCTCCTCGTTTTGCTCTTTCACTTCATACGGATTTCCCCTCTTTCCTTGCGTTTGCCTCTGTTCTCATGGACTCGATTTCGCGGAATAATTAATCTATTGAGAAGGAGGCAAGGGGAAAGTTCTCCTATTTTTGTTTTCGGGTTCACTTCCCTTCTTTTTCGTGTTTTTGAGAAGTTCACAAATTCGATTCAGAGTGACGAATCGAACAGCTGACTTTTCGTCTCATAACCTAGACATGCATAAATCATAAGAAAGCGCGGTAACTTACTTTGTCAAGTGTTCAGTCCTTTTCTATTCTTCCGTACATCCCTTCTTTCTCAGAAAATTCAGGTTAATATTTTAATTTTATTCCAGGTTATGAAATAAGATGGGTTGCGTCTTTGGTCGTCACTGTGATCCAGGAGTGCCGGACTCATCCGTTCGCTACAGATGGCACGTGGATGCTTTCATTCTTGACGATGGAACTAATTCGGAAGTGAGTTTTTGAGAACTGCAGTACGATACTAGTTGCATTTTTTTTGTTGAGATTACTAGAAGTCTACATAGACATGTATCAGGTTTCATTTGACCTCCACGAATATCGAGCACATTTTTGAAAAATTGACGACTCTCATGAATAAAAAATTGTTTTGTTTTGATGTTGTGACAAGGGAAAAATTGGAAAAATGGAACGGCTGAAGTGAAAAATAGACTTCAAGGGTGTGGACTTGAGAGGAAACACAATTGTGTCTTCATCCACTTCAACCATTTCCTTTTTGTGACATCACTCCTTGTATTCACTTGCTTTTTTGTTGCTTTCTTTTCATCCCGATTTCTTTCAGATCCGTCGAGGTGGAATTGTCTATGTCGCCGATGAGAACATTGTCTACCGTCCGAGACGCTTCGACTGCTCCAAGAAGGGCGGATCATACACTGCCGAGATTCTTCAGGTCCAGAAGACAAGTAAAGGAAAGACATACACACCGGATTCAAGCAAAGTGAATAATTAATGACTTAATTAAACATTTTTGAAGTTTTCTGTTTGTAGAATCAACGAACGATCAAACGAAATATCATCTGGATCGAGGTGATGGAGGGCGAGATTGCTCAGACAATGGGATTGGTCACTGTTGGAGACGTTCACAAGGTAATGCAAGCTTCCGAAAGCCTGTTGGCCATATTGTTGAGTGAAAGAAAACTAGGGGGAGTCAATCAAAAACTTCATGTTTCATAAACCACGCTGAGAACTGACATACCGTATTTTCTCTGATAGAAGCTATTCTAAACCATCCACTTTGAGCTTAATGATCTCGATTCCTGCAAAAGATATCTGAAATGTGTCATTAAAAAAACGTTTATGATATCATGATGAATAATTTATCATTTGAAAACTTTTTGATATCTCTTGCAGGAATTCAGATAATTGAGCTCAAAGTTGGCAATTTGGGTAGGAGAGAAAAAATGCGGTGACACTAATACTGGAATTCAAATTTCCAAAAGTGATACAGTAATGTAAAACCTGTGAAAGAAAAGTACGTCATATCAAATATCAATTTTGACCTAATTTATCTTAATTTCTGCCGAAGATATTGATTTTTTTGAACAGCAGAATTTTCCCCTTTACTATTATTAAAAAATTGTTAATGTAACACAGTTGAATATTCTTAGGAGCGAAAATGAATTGGGTCAATTTTGAGTTTTGGGGTTCTTCATAAACTTTCTCTGTTAGAAGCCCATCCTATAAATGCACTTCGAGTACAATTATCTTGGTTCTTCTGAAATATGTCAACACATTTTAACTGAAAATTTATTTACACCAATATTTTATCAGTTGACAAACTTTTGATATCTCACCTAGGAACTAAAATAATTGAGTTCGAGTGATATAGGGTGAGCTTCTAGTAGAGCATTTACGGTATTCGAAATCGAAATTGCCGGAGACATATAGTAATGTAAAACTTTTCTGAGAAGGAACAACTCAAGATGTTACAAATGTATAAACTGACCGAATTCTTTTGTTGTTATTAGAACGTTTTAATGAATTACTGTTTGATATCCTCTTCGGAAGCAGAGATCAGTTTGGTGAAATTGAAGAGTATGTATTTATATGTAACATTTTTCACGGTGACATAGAAAATACACACTTTTCAAACCCTATCTCCTAACCAAGCTATCTAATATTTCCTTGTTCCAGATCTACGATGATATTTGCGACATTATCTCAAAACATCGCGAGCGACCGAAGATCGTCCAGTACAACTCCATCGACATTGATGGAGTTGAAATCGATCCAGTCTAATTGTCAAATCCAAAAGATTAATTTTTTTTAAAACCGAATTTTGGTAGATCAGAAACTAAAATTGACAACAATTGTTTTAGTTTCCAGACACACCAATTATCTTGTAAATCTTTGACCCGTTCTCAGTTTTTTTTTCCATTTTTGTTTCAAAAAAGCAAATTTTTCCCCAGAGCCATAATTCCTATTAATTTCTCACCCTTCAAACCACCGTAACTTGTGTATCTCTTTATGAACATATAGTTCCATTTCTTTCAGTATAGTTTCTTCTTGGCGACTTCATTTTTTTTTTTGGTTTTTCTCTCTCCCCCTATTTCTGAATATTTCTAGTCATTACTGTACCTGTTCATATTTTTTCCTGCATTCTCTCAAACGAAAATTTCCCCCTTTCCCCCCATCCTGTATATCCATCACGAACAGTTTCCCGAAAAAAAACCCCGATCATTTTGTGGTTAAGCAAACGCTTACTGGTTTCACCATTTATTTTTCATAACCACTGATATTTTCAAAAAATCAAAATCTAAAAAAAAAACAGCAACATGAAAAAAAACATTCTCGAATTTTCTTCAGTCCCCAGTTTTTTTCCTTTTGTCTCCCGATTCTTTTTGATTGCACACGTTGAATAAATAAATTCTGAGCACAGAGACAATAGTTCATTGGCAATTGGATTTCACAAACTCATACTCGATTAGCTTTTGATTGGCGATAATTGACCGATCGGTTGACGAAATAATCAAATGATCGGAAAAGTGGATTTTTCGGCTTGCACGGTCCGACACCAGCAATTTGCAGACGCTTTTTTCCGGTACCACGTCTTATTTGCCGGCACTTTGCCTGGAAAATTATGTATAATTTATTTTCACTTTCAATTTAACTGGAACGACAAGTAAATCTATACTTGTCATGCAAAACTGAGCAGAAATTGATTTGCGGTTTCTGACCTAACACAACTCCCTCGCATGAAAAAAAAACAAAATTCAATTTACCTAATAAAATTTGTTCGATGAACTAGACTGTCAGAAATAGTTTACACCTATTCTACGTCACAGCCATGAGAACGTATATGATCTGCTATAGGATTTTCTGATCATGTTGGCAGGATACAAAAAAAGCCCAACCGAATTTGAGATTGTCATCATCGTTGCCATGAAGGGTAAAGGCTACAGACTATAAAAAATGTGTGATGATTTTTTGAACCTAATAAAGTGATCTTTGTGACGACAGCAGGAATATATCGGAAACAGAAAAAAGGACACTTACAACGTAGAAAGAACATATATCAGTATGCGTTTTGCCCTCCGAATCGCAAACTGTTAGAGTTGTTTGACCGGCCGAACACATGTCTTCGCAGCAGACACCCGAGTAGTCCACTTCCAAAGTTTCATTCAGTCTGCAAATTCAGAATTTCGAATAATATTTTTTTTGTGAATCATCTCTGTATATTTTGAACTCAAAGCTTCAAAATTTCAGAGTAACATGAGTACCTTTAAATAAAAATCGTTTAGCACAATATCAGAATTGTTTGGTCAGTTGGCACATTTTTTACATCTTGCATAGGAATTGAGATAATTGGGACAAATTTGACAGTGTGAACACCTTTCTATTGCAGGTTTTACAGCAGACAACCCATATCTTACAAAACAAATCAAACAAATTTTGCAAATTCGTTTATAGATGGTAAGAAAATATTTGGTTTGAATGATTTTTTTTAGTGGAATTCCATTTAGAAAGAATAAGATTTGTGAAGTTCATAACTTCTGAGATTTAAAGCTCCATATTATGATGACCATCTGTGGACGAGAACCCGTGGCCGAAGGTTCCACAACGACCGCTACCGTACACTAAAAACATTTTCATTTTTAGGTTTCTTCTCGATATTTTTTGCGTTTTCAGTCAATTCTTTAACAGTCCAACATTTTTTTTACGACGTTACTGATGGAAAATAACGGAAAAATTAACAAAAAGCAGTGAAAATGAGAAAACGAATCCTGAAAACGAAAATATCTTCCAGTAACGGTAGTTGTTGCTGTGGGACCTTCGGCATTCGCCGTTTTTCCTTCACAGCTCTGATTTTTTGTACCAGTATAACATTCCTACAGCGTTTTTCGGATACATAAGTTGTGGTCCCCCAAGCATGTTCTGAGTCAGTTAGTCAAACATTTCCAATTTCCCACAAAAGACTAAACGATCTGAATCCAAAATACGAATCTGTTGATTACTCATAAAGCCAAAAAAATTAACAACTCTACTCAAAACTTGTATTTTGTATGTTCACACATCGGGATGACGTTATTCGTTTTAATACTATCACAAAAAGTCGTCAAATAAGTGACAGAGAAGGATTACTATGAAACAACAAACATTTTACAGTAACCCCCAAAAACTTTGATACCGATGAAAAACTCACTGATTCTTGTGATAACATTTGGAGTTTAAAAATGTGCAAAAGTTTGCATGCGTCTGTCCCTTTTTGTCGCAAACTGGATTCCACTCAGTTGGACATGGTGCAGTACAGGAACATCTGAAATTCTGGAATTTGATAAAATGTAAATTTTTTCGGCCAACTTCTCTTGACTTGAATCCATTGAAATATGATTTTTGAATAATTTGAATTCGATGCACTGTCTTTCTTCAAACTCGCAAACACTTTGGTACATCTGAAATTCAAAATCGTCTAGTTATTTTGCTCTTTTCTTTGAATCACCTGTCCTACTGCACAAACTGGTTGCTCGAACATATTACAGTATCTCGCCGAGCAACACGATCCCTCATAGAGCAGTGCCAAATCTGAAACTTGTTGTGGTGTCATGATTCATTTTCAGGGTGCATCATATGTACTCTATATTGTTTATTAATGTTTGGCGGGGTCTCATAAACCAGTTTCACTTATTTTTTCTCATCGCCAGAAACTATAATATGGATTTTGCGATTTTGTGACTTTACACAACAATGGTGATTCAAGGTATGCTTCCTGTTCTCGATTGATGAGTCTGATTGAATCTAATCTCACAAGGATTAGGAAAAAGGCTGAATAAGAAAAAATGTAGAGCTTAATCTTAAACGAATAAGGAAAATAGTGAAACTGAACTTTGGAATATGTACTCAATAAATTAATGATTCTACCTTTCTTTGTTTCCTGTGCACATTGGAAAATGCACATATTCGAGTAAGTGTATTGATATGCACCATCTCTCACACAAACTGGGTCTATTTCTGGAACACATGTGCAATTCGTGTTGGGTTCTCGACGGTATGGAAATGTCAGTCGTGTTCTGAAATAGAGGCCAATTTGGATAGTTTCATTTTTGCGTCTGAAACCCCGCGTGGCGTACATTGCAGGGATGTCCGGAAAGAAAATCGGAGTTCCGGAAGTTCCGAAATTTCGAATATTAAATAGTCATAAAACTTTTTGCGTTTTCGATCTCTGTTTTTCGAATTTTCATCTATTCTTTGTGTTTTTGTGATGGTAAATACCATAAATTCCGAAATTCCGGACATTCGGAAATTGGAATATTCCGAAATTCTAGAATTTATAAATTTTCTAAATCAGTATGTGTCGACATTTCTAAAATCTGGAATTTTGAAACTCGCAATTTTCTACATTCCGAGAAATACCATACGAGCTATTCAGAACATCCCTCGAGAACATTATCCTTATTCTAACAGAAACCAACTAGTACTTTGAGAAAATCCTTTTCTGTGTTATGATTATGTTTTGTGATATTGCATTTATGATATGTCTGACTAGTGCACATAGCCAAAGATCTGAATGTGCCCAATGATAGAGTTCAAACATGTATATGGGGGATTAATGTGTCAGGAACACCTGAAGGTCAGTCTATTTTCAGAAGAACGTTGGGTACAGTGAAGGATGATTTTTTTGTATAGACGCATTGCTCAGAATTTAGACCGACGACTAGAGTAGAGCCAAAGATTTTGTCAAAATTTGAAACCTCCATTGATTTACACATTGGTCTCTTTTCCATTTCAATTAAGAATTTTGGATTATATCAGAATTTTCTAGTGATTCAGAATGGTAATTTTCAGGTCTGAGAGCGTATCTGGACCCCTGGTCTCTTTTCCTCCTACACACTGCTATTTTGGAATTTCAAACGAAAAGATACTGATATTATAAATGAGGAAACTAGCAAATGTTCACGTGCTTTTTTTGTTTTTTTAACAAGCTCTGAAAAAAGAAATACACCAAAATAAAAACATGTCTAGAGGAGTTGAACGGAGATCAACTTACTGTGCGATTTGAAAAACATTAAGACCGAGTAAAACAGTTATCCAAAATGCCATAGTGGGATATAATGAAACAAAAGGACTCTGAGGTACAAGAGAGTGTCACTCAAAGAGCCCAATTCCTTGTTTCCCGGGAGAAGAGGGCGGCGTGTGTGGGCGCAAACAACGTGAACTCCCGTGTTCCTTTCTATTCATATATCCATCCCGTGCGGGAGAGGTTGGGGGATTGCACCAAACATACTGTTTCTCTCCAATGTTCCAATTCCTGTGTCATTTGCATACAAGCCTGCGCGACGCGAGTTTGAGTTTCAAGAGGTTTTGGGCTCTGAACTTGATGATTGCAAACGCGACACAGCGCGAATATACTTGTTGATATTCTCATTAGGCACTTATCCCAAAGCATGACCGAGCAAATAGTTTTAGAAGAGAGATAGAGCAACGAAATTATGGAAAAATGTTGTATCAGAGTGGAGGATCACCGTTTTCCGTATTTCGAGATCACGACATGGATCTGTTCAAGAGAGATAGCATGATCCCAAATAATTGAAATGAGGGAAATTTTATGAACGCGAAGTATGGACTAGCTAGTGCTGCTTACTGGACGCTTTCCAAATTTCGAAGTTTTTAACAACTTTTCAGATATTCAAAAATCCAGAAAACTTGGAAATAGAGCATTTTCAGAATGTCGGAAATCGAAAATTTCGAAAATACCGATTTGTGTATTGAATAATTGAAATCAAAAATGGAAGTAGGTAAACACGTCAGAATTTTTTTCCGCTCATGTTAAAATTAGGAATGTTCGGAACGGAATTCAGAATTCCGAACATCTTGACAGGGAAAATTTTCAGATCTTTTTTAGAATGAAAACCTGTTTGGAATATTTCCAAAGCTTTTTTTTTGTAATTATAGCATATGTCAAAAGCGCACGCCAAAAAGTTCCGTTTTGTGATGAAAAATAGGATTTCACCTTGAAAAAAAAACCACAAAACTTTTTGTGAAAACCAAAGTATTCAATAATTCGAAAAGTCGGGATTATTAATTTCAAAATGCAGTACTCTTTTGGTTCCGATGTTCTTTAAAAGCTGTTATTTTTCATTTGAAAATTCAAAGACTTTCTGAAATAAAGAATATTTTAAAAATAAGTTTTCAAATTTTCATATAATCGAATTTTTATAGTGAAATTCTTTATATTTTCAAAACTTTCAGGCTCAATTCCACACACCCCTGAGTTAGGCTTTCTCCTATTTTTCCCGTTTTGGAACATTTTCAATCCCAAAAAAAAACAGTATCACCGATGTTACGTGGTTTGAACTCAATCTGTATTTATTTTCTAAACAACAAATGATATCTGCATTTTTCGTTACATTTCATTGATCAGTGTCACTATGAAAAAACTCAACGATCAAGTTTCGAACATGACCAAACTTTTTTTTGTTTTTGTTTTCATCTGTGTGGTCTGCAAAGGGCACATGATTCACATTTTTTCTCAAAATAAATAATGAATGCTCTTAAATTGCACAGACCACAGTAATCGTTCCTCAATGAGTTTCAAGCAAAAACTCTGTAGTGTACTACGTTCCAGGAAGTGAAACATCAGTCCAATTTGGACTTATTATCTCCGCAGGAGTTCATATATCACCCAATTAAACAAAGCTATAAGTGGGCCAATGTGTCGGCAGAGCACAAATGTGTTACCGCATTCTGACACATCTGGAGCGGATGGAAAACAATTTTCTGACGTTTAATCAAAGCACAACTCAATTCTGAGGACACTTTGGATTTGATCATGTTGCAAAAAAAAAGCGGAGGACGATAATGGATCACGGGCTCCAGAATTCACAACTTCCTGGTTCACAGAGTTTTTGGTGCATTAAAAAAATCGAAGGATGACACTCGATATTCGTGATGACATCAAACCGTGGTTCACGATATAGTTTGACTGTCTAGTTTATGTCTGTTCGCTGATTTTGAAACGAAAATCGCATCAACTTCTATTTTTTGTGTCTTTCTGCCACCGTAACCTGTTGTGTTTGTTGTGGTTTTACTTCTTGCAACATGTGTTCCTGGTTGGAATCGAAATTGGCTTGTTTAATTCAAGAAATGCAACCGTTTGATACATCGTGAAGCAACCAGGAAATGAATTTCTATCTCAAATTGTTGCTCATGAAACAAAATTGCGACATCCTATGAAAACAGGGAAAAACCGTCTGGAACCCAGTGGACGAAAAAAAAAAACAAAAACTATACTTGATCTTGATAAACAACCTTTGTGGGGGAGGGTGTCTCTAATTATGATATGAATGGTGAAGAGCAAAAAAACTTTTTTTTAATTTTCTGAAAAACAAATAACAATACCCGAGTTCTCAGAATTCGCTTTTTTTTCACTCACAAATAAAATTGTCTTGCTTTTTGTGACCGTGTACGGTAGGACACAAACTTCTGTGGGTGGATTTTTGCAACATTTCATAATAAAACCTAGTACGTGCTTGTTCTCTTAATCAAATCAGTAAGAAATCAATTAGACTTGATTGGCTCCACTCCAAAATATACTTCGTACTTTTGAGTTCATAGTTTGTAGACGACGAATTCTTTTTTGCATACCCTTTCCAGAACTGATCAGTCTTAATCCACGTGATACAGAGAAAATGATGTTGAACAGCGGCTCGGATTCTTGGAAGTGGGCTCAAGATTAAGGAAAAGGTTTCTTTAATGTTTGAAAATGAATCAAAAAAAGTTTTCAAGAGAATGCTCGAGAACTTGGCGGCGTAATCCCTAAAATATTGTCTGGAGATATTCTCCGGGACAGTCACACTTTTGGCCCAGTGAACACTGGCTGTCCCGCAATTCTGCTTTGTGATCTATCTAGGGTTCGGGTAGAAGATCAAAGTATCAAAGAGAGTATTCAACAAGGTGTCTACAAACCACGGATCTTGGGATTTGTAGTCTGTATTGGGAAATAGTACATAATGTGTTTCTAAATTTTACGGATTCATTATCATCATAATTCATTATCATTAAAATTTTATCAAAAATCCCGAGGGCAATGATCATATCACAAACCATAAACGAACACATTTGTTTCAATGATCTTTCTAATTGTTACGGTATTTCTTTTTGGAACACTTCAGAAGGCCTCCCACGCCAAAAAGACACATCACAGTGGTCCTGGTAATACGTGACAAATCAGACAAAAATATGGACTTTTTGCAGAATCCTTATTTCAGGAAAAAGTCATCAAAAAGTTGGGAAAGAAACACATAACACAGGAACCAAGAGGAACAGAAAACGTTAATCCTATGGATAGGATATTAGTTTTTTTTTTTGAATATTGTTTATTTTTTTATTTTTAATCATCAAATGAGAACTTCACGTGTACTGCTGCTGGGCTCTGAATCAGAATACCTAAAGTAGGAGATCAAATCTTCTAGGAACAAAATCAAATGGTTACTGTAGACAATGAAAAAAAAGTTAAGAAAAGTGGCATCACAGATCAGAAGAGTAAATATCGTATACCTCGTTTTGCGCATATCTAATCACACAAAATTTGTATTATCGCAAAGTGAAAATGTATGCCCGACTAGATAAATTTGGCGATCTGATTTCATATTTGATTCTTCCTCACTACTTCTTGACGAGAGAGCATTGGAACAATACAACTATTCCACTTGAACCTGTTACCGAATTCTTACAAAATTGATCTACAGACACTACTTGGGACTATAGTTCACCATCATCTCATATCCTTGAAGACAGCGACGTCACAACTTCAGCGACATCATCGTCACGGTATAGTTCTCGAACAATCCGGAGAAAAAAACGGAAGTTTCTTTTTTTACAAATGCTACATTGAACTCTAAATTGGCAAAATGACTGGATAGTCTCTTGACGTCACAAATTAGCACCTGCACTGTTTTTTTTTGCCTGCCTGCTGACCGATCAAATTGTTGACAGACATACTGTAATCACAAGCCGGTGAACTGTGGTGGAAACACATCAGAAACTAACGGAACGTCATCAAAATCATCCGAAGCATCGGTTCCTAATCAGTCTCCAGGCAGATGATGGGGTTTTTCTAAAACAGTTCTTTGTTGCATCACACCCAGATCTTTTTATTACGAAAGCTCATTACAAAAACCAGCGAAAGTACATGCCCTTCTCTCTATAAAATGCCCGCCGATCCAATGTAGTGCCATCGTCTGCAGACTGTTTACCGTCCGCCTCATTTGGACAGTAAATTTAGACGACGAGAAAATTCGAAAATCCTAAAACCACAATAGTCACATCGTATGTATTGAAACTTTAGTAGTTCACGTCACTTTCTCCACTTTTAATTTTATCAACTTTCTTTTTTTTTTCTTCCTCAACGGAACGGTCTACTAATTTGGTGACAAGTGTTAAGTGGGAAAAACGAACATCAGCAGCCAAATGTGGTCCATGGTGTTTCATGTGTTAAACTGATTGCTAGTACCACTACTCAAGAGAAAACCAAAGCTCCGCCCCCTCTAGTCTCCAAGAGCACAGCCGTTGTTCTGTGAAAAGCTTAAGACTTTCTTGACCGAAACATTGTAGTCTTCTGCTGCCCCCCCCCCCGTCTTTTTTGGAAAGAGGGAAAGGTGGGCTCCGCCCATTTTCCAGCTCGATTCTTGCAGGCGAAAATAATTAGAATCAGAGAGCGGTATCAGCCGAACCGATCCGCCCCAAACCGCGTATATAAGCTCGACGGAAACAAGAACGCTCCTTGTCCGACCCCAAAAAACTTTCATTCTCCGAGAGGCACATTTTCCTCTTCTCACCATTCTTTTTCATTTTTTGCTTCCTTGTTCAACCATTTCCTAAACATTTTTTTGATACACAATTTTGTTCCTCATTGTTTTCCCATCAAAACTTCTTTGTATCCCAGAAACGATCAACCTGTTGTGTCAAAGCCTGGAGCCATGGAGTCTCAAGTCGTGGCGTTGAATTCGGATATCCATCGGTGGAGAAAGTGCTCGATTTCTGAAATTGTTAAGGTGAGTAAACCAGCTATATTAAGAAACATTCATTCTTTGTTTTGCTTTGTATCTGTAGACTAGACAGTAGAAAACATGCATTCCAGTCTACCAAAACCCTCTTGTTGCCCTTCGAAATTTCCATGTACCGTTCTCTAGCTGAGCTGTCGCAGATCTAGATAATATTTCCAAAAAAAAGCATTCTATTCATTTTGACAAATGCAATAAGGAAGTTTTAAGCTGCAACCTTTTTTCTCCATCAGATTTAAGCTGCCTACATGACTATTGCAACATTTTCCGCAACGAATAGTTTTCATATCATTTTTTAGATTCTACAACTTCGCTTACTGTTCTTCAGTGCTGGAAACATCCGAGAACACGAGTTCTTCAGCCGAAGTAGGAAATCTCAATGGAAATTTGAAATTACCGTAATCTTTTTAGAATTCGATGCTGAGTTAATGCCAATCGGAAGACATGGTCTTACTGCTGGATGGCTCATTGAATCGTTGGGAGCACTGTTGGATAGTGACAAGGTCCGGAACATCAAGTGCAAGCAACTCGGATCCGACGGTTTTGTATCTCAAATCATGCGCGTTACTGTGGAATTCAAAAACAACCAGAAGCACAAGGTATGTACAAGGTATACGGTAGCAAAATGTATTTCCGATTTTTAGTATATTGTGAAAATGCCTGAAACCACTAACATCAAAGCAGCTTTGGAAATGACCACTAATCAAAAGATGCCAGAAGGAGCTGACGAGCAATTCATTGGTGGATTGACAATGTTCTTCAACAGAGAAGTCGAATTCTATTTGATGGACAAGATTCCAGGATTGAGACTTCCTAGATGTTTCCATTCTCAACAATGGGTAAAATACAGTAATCAGTTTTTACAATACCGATTTTCTAAATTTCAGAATCATGGAAAAACAACTGGAGCTATTGTAATGCAAGATTTGGAAGGAATGGTCAGTGTACCGTACTACGAGTCACTCAATCTTCAACAAATCGCTTCCATCGGCTGCCAAATGCTCAACCTTCACTTGTTCTCCATTGATTTATCTGATGACTGGAAGCAAAAGTTCCCGTTCCCAATGGAATTTATCGATACCGTATCCAACATGACTGACATTGTCAAGTTGTATGTGTCTCGGAATCCGGAACTTGAGGAAACATTCTCACGTGTTGAGAAGATGTACAGTAGCCGCGAATTGTTTGTGAAGGTGCTGCGCGATTCACACGAAGCGTTGGAAATCGACACATTCCTCTGTCATGGAGACCTCTGGTTTTACAATCTCATGTGGATCCCAACTGTGGATGGAAGTGAGGAAGCTTCCAACCACCTCGGAGCAATCATTGACTGGCAGAATGTGCACACTGGAAGCATTGCTGAAGACTTTTGTCATATGCTCACCTTCTGCTGCGATACAGAAACCCGACGATTGGCTGAGAAAGTTTTCCTTCCATACTATTTCAAATTGCTACAGGCAAAGGCCAAGGATGCTGGAAAGGAGCTGAAAATGACACTCAACCAATTTATGAGAGCTTACCGCCGTAACTTCATTGCTCACGCACTTCATCTTCCGTTCATAACTTCTATCATGCTCTGTGTCAAACCAGCTGACGACGAGATTGTGCAACAAAATAGGAATCAGGTGAGCCACAGTAAGCTCATATGAATGGTTTTGTATTCTCAATTTTTCAGCAACTCCTCCGAAAAGTACTTGGCGCCTGGGACGATGCTCTTGACGCTTTCCATGAGGAGTATCCAGATTTCGGTTTGTAAATTAATTTGTCCAGATTGGACGCTCTGCTTCATTCCTATTTTTGTTCATATTTGTGAACCAATAATCTCTTCGATGATAATCATTTCATGACCCCCATCCCCCTAAAAATCACACAAAACGAAATCACTGCTATGTAGCGTTCCGGTATATTTGTAAACAAAACGATCTCGGTTGTAGAAGCATTCTATTTTTTCTGAATTACAATTTTCCCTGTGCCCCACCATTTTTCTTGTCAAACTAAAAGTGTCCGCCCATTAATTATTTTTTCGTGGTATGTTGATAATATTTTTCGGAGGAAATAAAACTTTTTTGTGCTGTAAATATGTTCTTGTTTGTTTGCTTTTTTCATTTATCAGAACGTGGTTTTTAGATTTCTTTTTCATTTTGAAAACCATAATGAATCGCGCCAACTGGAGCACAATGAGTTTATTTTTTGAACATAAAACTGTTTTGATAATTTAGTGTCTGATTCTTTAATTATAAGGTTTCGAAATGGAAACGTCGAAGTCAGATCTGCCGATTAAAATGATGCTTTGGATTATGATGTCAAAATGATACGTGGAGAACAACTCGAAGTTTGTTAAAATCAAGGATTATTTTAGAAGAATTCCTAGAAACAGCGATTTGAGAGTGATGTTATATCTTAGGAAGCTAGGAAATCTAATGTTTTTCTGCTTAGTACATTATCAAATATTTTTGAGCTTTCGCCTAATCCACTATTCTTTTTTTGTTGTGATCCCCTATAAAGGAAGTTGCTTGCCAATGATGGGATTAAACGCAGTTTTGTAAGATTGTGCTAGAACTAAGACCGGGAGAATGGAGTTTCGAAAAAGGGGGAAAGGGCAAGTGAATACAATATCAAAAATTACTTGAGTTTAAAATGAACAATGGAGAACAAGACCGCAGACCTCTCTAAAGAACTCCCTAGATTTTCGACTTTGGTTAATTTTATATGAAAACAGAGGGGACATGTGGAAACAAATGGTTTTAAATATTGATCATTTGACCTCGTGGAGTTGAGCTTGTGAACCCGTCGCTGGAGGTGCCCGTTGTACCAGCTGAGCTTCGATAACACGAGATTACAGATCACTGTTATCAGCTGATAGACGTTTTTCATAATTACCTGTACACCGTATTTTCTCTAATATAAGCCCACTTCAAATAGAAATTCACCATGGCTATTGATTATTCCAGAAAGTTCTTTTTTTAAGCTCATGGGCTTCTATTAGAGAAAACGATATATTATCTTTCATCACCGTTAATTTGGTAAGGCGATTCTAGTGCCTAAAGCATGACAGTACAAAACTTCTATAAATAAATACCAACTGTTCATAATTTTTATTTTCTAGTTTCGCACGAATTGTTTTAATTCAAATAATTTGAATTCATTCAACATTAATTTTCGAGTTCACAGTAAATACATCTTCAAACCCAATTGTTCTATCGTAGTTTCATTCTTTTCAATAGAATTTCAACGATTAGAGATCAGATCAAAGCAGAAACCATGTAGCAAACCGTTTTAGATTGAAAGTTCGAAAATCCAGACATTTTGATGATGGATGTTCTATTTTTCGAATTAAAAAGTTTTTATCGTGAGAAAGATCATGTTATGAGATCAACGATCAATACTCGAAAGACGGAGAAAATTTAGGTACATTAAAAACTTTTGCAAAAGATGAACCAGATAAGATTCAACCGGTGACATCTTTTTCTGTCTTCTTGTGTGTTCGACAGAATTGCTGTTGTCAAATATCCTAACATTTTCAATTGTTTTTTGAAACTTCTTTCAATTTCCGATCACAGCGACGAGTATTCGTAACCAATGTATTTTTGAAAATCAACTGGAAAAGCTTAAAAATTGAAGAAAAATTGTTTTTTTTTGAATTAATCGTATCTTCTCATCTCAATGGGATGTTGATTTCTCTTTATGTTTAAAACTCAATTTTAAAATTTTTCAATTTTAATAAAGTGATTCAATGATAGTAGTATAATTCAGTGTATTTTTATTTAATTTGAAACCAAACTTTCGTGAGTTGTTGATTTAAAACTATGTTTTTGATACAAATGAGATGAATGGATAGAACTAGGAACTTCAAGTAGTGTGTCACAAAATGACATTTTTTCATCCTACAGTTTTTGAGAATATCAAGTTCTGAAGTCTTTTGTTTTCTGCCTCTGTTAATTGGAAAATCATAAAAACAATGCATACACAGTTTCACGCTCCCATTTTTGGAAAACGACCCATTGATTTTTGAAGAGAAAATTAATTTCCATGGAAAATAGGCATGAATTTGACAGGACATATTTTCAAGCATCGATCTTCGAAAATTTCTATTTTCTATTTTTTTTACAAAAGTGTAGGCGAGATTGAAACATGATCATTGATCGAACTGATTGTTTGTCAAAAGAAACCTGATGAAAAATTATATAAACCATTTTAACATTTTAGATTTGTATTTCTTCACCGTATTCTTCATAGTATTTCTTCACCATATTTGAGATTGTGAATTCATACTTGAACAGAAGCAAAAACACTTCTGAATCTGACACTCGATAAACTGCTGGAACAACAAAAAACCTGTCTTCTCAGTTTTTGTTAGAAAGTGCAGAATTTTTGAAAAACAACCATTACACAAATCCAATAAAATGGCCGGTGTTACACTTGGTCACTTTTCCAACTGTTGCATACCACTGTTTGCTTTCTGATTGCATTCTTCTTTATCTTTTTCTTCTTCACAACTAGGACGGTCAGAATATCCCCACCACAAAACTATGCATATCGTCTCCTGTCCCTAGTTGCGCGAGGTCATCCGTACGCTGTTATTGGTCGGCTTCAGAAAGACGCCCGACACACTCCAAGTTGGTGTGTCTAGCCGCCTGTCTGTACGTCCGCAAGAGTGGCCTTGGATAACTTTTCTCATTATCCGAATTGGCCCCGTTCTCCGACTTACTCGTACTCGTAAAAGGTTTTCTATCCTGTCACCGTCTTTCCTCCGCGATTTTCATATCGTTCATCAATGCAAAAATCTACCACTTTGTTTTAAGTGTTTCGTAACATATATATATATTTCTATTCAAATTCATTTTAATTTCACAATTTTCAACTTTGCAGATGCCAGATTTCTTGTGGAACCTTCTACAGTATGGATTTGCCTCATACCTTGGTATTCGTGTACTCAAATTCCTTTTCATTATTTGCAAAAGCATTCTAGTGCATTTTATCACACCAAAACACGATTTGGAATATTTGAAGGACAGTTGGACAGGTAAATAAAAGAAATATTTTATTTGCAGCAGTTCTGATACTTAGATACTCGAAAATTACAACTTTTAGTGATCACCGGAGGTACAGATGGTATCGGAAGAGCATATATTGAAGAGTTGTGCAAGGAAAGAGGTCTCAGAAAGTTCTACCTAATTGGGCGCAATATAAACAAATTGAATAAAACTAAACAGGAGCTCGTGGAGCAATATGGATGTGAAGTTATGCTTCATGTGCATGATTTCGAAAAGGACGACTTATCAAATTTGCCAAAAGACCTTTCCACACTAGATATTGGGATTTTGAGTAGGTTTCCACCTTTAACAATTTTAGTTTACTGTATATTTTTCAGTCAATTGCGCTGGAATTGCTCCACACATCATTGGAACACTCACAGAGCTTCCAGAGGGATTGGCTTCCACTATTCTTCGAGTCAATCTGATGTCTGCTGTTAAGGTAAACTAGAGTAAAGATTCAAAAAAACTTACGAAATTTTAGATGACCGAGATTGTTCTCCCAAACATGGTCAAAAAAAAGCAAGGAATCATTGTTAACATCTCTTCAATGACTGTAAGTTCAATTCCTAGATAGTTAATTTAACGGCCATTTCAGGGTTGGCGTCCACTTCCATATCTCAGCTCCTATCCAGCTAGTAAAGCAGCACTATCCTTTTTCTCTGATTCTCTATCCGATGAATACCGTGGTACCGGAGTTCGTGTTCAAGTAAGCGTGATACATTTGAAAAATTTTCGAATTATTCATTATGAACTGTTTCAGTGCCTTATCCCAATGCTGGTCGCCACAAAAGTAGCATCGTATGAAGCCGAAGAGGCCAACAATATTTTCGTGGTAACTCCAGAAAACTTTGCAAAGCAAGCTGTCAGAATTATCGGAACCCACTGGGAGATTACTACCGGATGTGTGCAGCATGATGTTCAGGTACTGTTTTGTTGAATTTCAAAGTCATTATACCAGACCCAGATGAGATTCAACTTACAATTTGTCTGAGATATATGATATAAATATATATGCCATAAATGCGTGAACTTGGAGTTAAATTATCTTGTTTCATGTAAAAGATGTCAACATTTTGTCAACTGTTAAAATGTTAGTGGTTCTTCGAAAATTATATTGTCAGTTGACAAGTTTTTAGTATCTTTTGAAGGAACTGAGATAAAACACACGTGTTGGATGGTCATCTTTAAAGCATTCACAGTGCCTTTTCTATTCAAAAATGTTTTTCAGGAGTATGAGTTTATTTTGCTAACTCCTGAATTTTGATTTTCAGGTCGCTTTCGGAACACTCTTCTCCTTCTGGTTCTTCAAAGTTCTCTTCGTCCCAGTGGTAATGCTTGGAGTTCATAAACATCGCGTTGCCTCATATCAAGCTAAGAATTCTGGAAAGGATAAATAACTCAGTTCATATAATCATTTCATATTTGTTTACTTTTCTTGTTGAATCTTCAATTCTAGTACGTCACAGTAATCATTTTTTTCTTTAAATTAATTTCTAAATTTTTAATTCATTTATCAATTTTCCCATTCACGTTCTCAAAATTATTTTATTCTTACTAAACCGTTTTTAAAAATTTTTTGTCACTAATATATGTACCGGTTACCAGAAAATGTTTCTTTTTGTGAGTCAAAAAAGGAGCACGTCATGTTCTACTTTGTTCAAGTCACATCGGCGGGAAAAGAAATAATCATTTTTGTTGCCATACGGCTTACGTTTGCTTAGTCAGCTCCTCTTTTTTCTGCCATATTGGAAACATGAATCACATGTGGTTTGTGAGTTGTCTCATCGGGAAAAAAGTGAATGAATGGAGTGTTTCTTATTTGACAAAAACTGCGAAACCGTGCCAATTTTCGTCTTATTTTCGTTGCTTCTGAACTTGTTTTTCCATCCCAATCACTCTTTCTTCCCCCACACACAAATCCCTATCGATATTCTCTCGGGTCCTCCTAATAATAAATAAGCGGTCGATGAGCGACGAGGTTTACAGCCGATCCTCTGTTTGCGTGAACCTTTTCTTCCCATCATTTCTCATAGACAGCGGCAATCGCAGAGTCGCAGACGAAACAAGACATTCTGCTGTCTTCGAATGCTCTCCACCCGATGGGCCGGCGGCGACGGCCGAGCCGGCGAGTTTTCTATTGACCTCCTCCTCCTCTTTCTCACAACAATAACACTTATTCTCTTTCCGTGTCTTCTTCCTGTTCTGTGGGTGGAATTTTGTTGTTTGTAGCTGACTTCCTGTATTCCGTTCGTTTTCTCCAAATTTGATGGTTTATAAAGAAGTCATTGTCGATCTGAATGAGTTCAACAATTAGTTTTATGCGCATTAGTGTTTTCTAGGCCTCCTAGTTATCTTTCGGACATTTTTTTGTTTGTTAATGACCTATGATCGTCCTTCCGCACCCTCATTAGTTTGCCGTCCATCGGACTTTTCTCCATTTGCTCGTCCGGATTCATTGATCTTCTGTTTTTTTTTCTTGTTGAGACCTTAAGCCTTCGTTGGACACTTCAAAATAAAATAACCCAATTTTCAGAATGTCCGAGTTCTCTCAAACTGCTCTATTCCCATCACTTCCAAGAACCGCCAGAGGAACTGCGGTAGTTTTGGGTAAGTAAAACTACCGTAAAACTTGTAATAGTAGGACCCTGTGACTTTTAACTTTAGGCTAATCTGTCTCGGTTCCTGCCAAAAACATGGAAAAGTTGTCAACTGATAAGCTGTTAAGCATAATATCACAAACGTTTTATCAGTTTGCCATATTATCACAGTTTTTAGATTAAATGAGTTGGAAAACAAATTTCTTTATAATTGTGATTTTAGGAAACACTCCTGCCGGTGACAAAGTGCTCTATTGCAATGGAACTTCGGTTTACACATGTCCGGTGAACAATCTCACTAATACTGAGATCTACACTGAGCACTCTCATCAAACCACGGTGGCCAAATATAGTCCAAGTGGTTACTACTGCGCTTCTGGAGACATCCATGGAAATGTTCGAATCTGGGACACCACTCAAACCACTCACATCCTTAAAACCACTATTCCAGTCTTTTCGGGACCAGTCAAAGATATTGCATGGGATAGTGAAAGTAAGAGAATCGCTGCCGTTGGAGAGGGAAGAGAGCGCTTCGGACATGTTTTCCTTTTTGACACCGGAACTTCCAATGGTAATTTGACTGGACAGGCGCGCGCAATGAACAGTGTCGACTTCAAACCATCGCGTCCGTTCCGTATTGTGTCTGGATCTGATGACAACACGGTTGCAATTTTTGAAGGACCACCATTCAAGTTTAAGAGTGTGAGTTTTTAATTTCAATTGAAAACAGTTACCGTATTTCCTTTGATACAAGCCCACCCAACACACTTTGAGCTCTTATATCTTTCATAGGAGTTAATTCAGCTCAAAATTGATGCATCGGGTGCGATACCGTTAGAAGAAATACGGTACCTATTACTTTTACAAAGTTACAAAGGCCCGCTTAAACCTAAAATTGCATTACCAGACCTTTGGCGACCATACCAAGTTTGTTCACTCTGTCCGTTTCAACCCTGACGGATCCCTCTTTGCTTCAACTGGAGGAGATGGAACTATCATTCTCTACAACGGAGCTGACGGAACCAAAGTCGGAGTATTTGAAGACGACTCGTTGAAAGGTGTCGCCCACTCTGGAAGTGTGTACGGTCTCACCTGGAGTCCATGTGGATCGAAAATCGCAACAGCTTCTGCCGATAAAACCGTGAAAATCTGGAATGTGTCTACTTTGAAGGTTGAGAAGACTGTTACAATTGGATCGAAGATTGAAGATCAACAGCTTGGAATCATTTGGACCAAGCAAGCATTGGTATCGATTTCCGCCACTGGATTTGTCAATCTTATCAACCCAGAGCTTGGAAGTGTTGATGAGGTCAGATATGGACACAATAAGGCTATTACTGCTCTTGCAACCAGCTCTGATGGAAAGACACTTTACAGTGCTGATGCTGAAGGTCATATCAGTTAGTTTTTTCTTCTGTTGCTGCCTAGATTCAATTTTTTTATTCCAGCTGCCTGGGAAACCGCCACTGGAAAATCCAACCGTATCATCCCAGAGATTCATGCTACCATGATCACTGGAATCAAATCCACTTCCAATGGAAACTTGTTCACTGTCAGTTGGGACGATCACCTTAAAGTTGTCCCCGCTGGAGAATCTAGTGTAGATTCCAGCAAGGTTGTCAGCGCCAAACTCTCTTCTCAACCACTAGGACTTGCTGTTTCCGCTGATGGACATATCGCGGTGGCTGCTTGCTACAAACACGTGGCAATTTACGTTCAGGGAAAATTAACAGAAGTGCCAATTGGTTTCAACTCATCGTGTGTGGCACTTTCAAGCGATAAGCAATTGGTAGCTGTTGGTGGACAAGATTCCAAGGTCCATGTGTATAAGCTGTCTGGATCCAGTCTGTCGGAAGTCAAAACTATTTCACATGCTGCTGAAATCACTTCTGTCGCCTTCTCAAACAACGGAGCCATTCTTGTAGCAACCGATCAATCTAGAAAGGTTTTTCAGGGTTTGAATATTTTTTCGAATTTAAAAAATTTCAGGTTATCCTTTACATCGTCGCCAACAACTTCGAATTGGCTCACACCCATTCTTGGACTTTCCACACCGCCAAGGTAGCTTGCGTATCTTGGTCTCCTGACAACAACCGATTGGCTACTGGATCCTTGGATAACTCGGTTATTATTTGGAACATGAGCAAGCCATCTGATCATCCAATCATCATCAAAGGTAGGTTTTCTTAGTTTTTGAGTTATTTTGCAATCAACACAACACATGTTTTCCAGGAGCCCACGCAATGTCCTCTGTCAACTCGGTTCTCTGGTTGAACGCAACCACTATTGTTTCTGCTGGGCAGGATTCGAATATCAAGTTCTGGAATGTTCCACTTTAATTATCGTAGTCATCTTACAAACTGCAAACATGTAACCTACAACTTTCAAAAAATTAATTATCATATTTTATCTCAAAATTATTATTTGTGCTCATTGTGAGTGTTTTTCATTAACGCGTAGTCAAACTTACTTGGTACATGAAATTTTTTTTTGACTTGAAGTGAAAAAAGAAAATGTATTATACATAGTTGCATCAAATGTAGCAACTGATAAGAATTTTTTCTTTTCAAAACAGCTGATTATCTAGGGAAAAGTTTTATTTTGAGAAACTACTTCAAATAAAACACAAGAAGGTGACACGTATAGACAGATTAGAAAGCCTCAACACAGGTGGTTGGGACCTTGACGGACTCGACGTAGGAGACTTCGAAGTCGGACAAGTCAAGAATGTTCTGCTCACGAGCCTCCTTCAACAAACGGCGAGCGTTCTCGCTGTGGCGTGGCATGCAGGTGAAACGGATCTTCTTGGTGGAGGTCTTTCCAGATTTGTATCCACGACGGCACTCGGCGACTGGCTCAAGGGAGAAGCAGACGCGGTGGGAGAATTCCTTGATTTGGGTCTTCTCGACGGACTCTGAAAGTAAGAAATGATTTGCAACCGATTTCAACAGGTTTACTCACTCTTATCGGACTTCTCTGATTCCTCCTCGTATTCCTCGTAGCTCTCGGAAGAAGATTGGTCTCTCTTCTTCTCCTCTCTGTCCCATTTGTTTCTGTAGTTCTTTTTCTCGGAAAGACGGTCGTTTTCAACTTCGCACTCCTGCAAATTATTTTTGAATTAATTAAAAAAGAAATACAATTTATACTACCTCGTTCTTGAGAAGGTAAGAGCGGTGGAACTCTTCAACATCCTCAGTCTCGTAGTTGTCAGCGGTCATGAACTCGTTGTCTCTCTCTCCGTCGTTGTTTCCGCAGAGTCCGCAGAGTTGGCTCTTGGAGGCAACAGATGGAAGGTTGGTCTTGATGGTATATCCGTCGAAGCGGACCTCTCCTTGTGGAAGGCGGATGACGACAAGGTTGTCTCCGAGGATTTCAATCCTGAAATGTGAAATTATTTGTTATTCTGGAATTGGATAACATACTCGTATTGCTCAAGCTCGGATTGTGGGATGTTCTTTCCGTCAACCTTGACAAGGAACTCCTCGCTGGTCTTCTTGACAATGACTTCTTGTTCACGGCCGATGACCTTCACCAAGAGCTCGTCAGAGTTCTTGTTCATTCTCTTGGCAAGAACGGCGAAGGTTGGCTCCTCAGAGCAATCCTTAGCAATAAGAGAGAAGCAGGTGGTGAGTGGGGCTCTGTAGATGACATCGTCGAAGGTGGAGACCTCGGATTGGTCAACCTTGCAGGTAGTCTCAGTCTTCTCCCAGGCTTGTTGGATCATGGCACGACGAGCAATGGTTGGGAGAACGACACGTGGAACACGGATGTTTTTGATCTCAACCTCTTGTTGTGGGGTTTGGATAGTCATGTTGACGTATTGACGGGACATTGGCTCAACGGTGAGTTGGAGGGTGACACGGCGTTCCTCATTCTCGACACGCTTCTCAGAAACGGTCCAGAAGTTGTAGGCCTTGACGAGATCGAAGAGACGAGAGAAGGTGTGCTCAGCCTCTGGGGTAAGCTTGTACTCGGAGACAACGTTGATTTGGTTGAGACGGGCAGCCTTGATCAAAAGCTCGTACTCTGGAAGTCCGTTGAACACGCGCTCAATGTTACGGATGTACTTCTTTTGTTCCTTGGATTGCTCGAGTTGGGCAGTGACGGTCATCTCGCTCTTCTTGGAAGATCCCCACTTGGCATTAAGAGCAAGTTGAACCTCACGGTGTGGTTGCTCACGGAGTTGACGGAGGGAAGATGGCATTTGTGGGCGGGCAGCAACAAGTTCAGTACGGAGAGTCCATTCCTTGGTCTCCTCGGAGATTGGGGAGCGGCGGGAGTCCATCTCGAATCTGCACATACGAACCCATTGGTCGCAGGTGGTACGGAGCTCAGAGTTGAAGTAGGTTTGTTGTGGAGCCTCGAGCTTGAGGGTGATGAGGTTCATGTATCCTTGCTCGGCCTTGATCTCACGGATCATCTTGTGGAAGTATTGACGGCGGGACTCGGATTCGGTGTTCTCAGAGTCGAATTCCTTCTCGAAGATCTTGTCGAACTTGATCTCAGAAAGATCAGTCTTCTCCAAGTTTCCGATGGTCATGCGGGCAGTGAATTCAGCTGGGCGGTTCTTGTTCTCAAGGGTGTACTCGAAGTCTTGCTCAGTCATGAGGACCTTTGGAAGGGACCATTGGGAAAGGATGTTTCCTTGAGCGTTGACTTTAAGTCCGAGAACTTCGTATTGGCGGTCGATCTCTTCAGTGGTCCATTGGTACTCCGAGTGGGAGATGGTTTTCTCCTCAGATTCGGTGTATTGGGTCTCGTCATTCTTTGGAATGCGGAGGAAAGCAACTGGACGGGAGTGAACGGAAACGATGGTCTTCTTGTTCTCTGGAACGGCGAACTTGTGTGTGATCTCAAGAGTGTTCTTCTTGAGCTCAACAGTAGATTCGAGTCTGAGTGGGGTGTGAACGCGGGCGGATTGAAGAGACTTGACTCCTTGCTCGAAGCGTGGGCTCCAGAAGCGCATCTCGGTGACGTGGGTGGTGGCAACAGATGGGACGACGTCAAGGATAAGACGGGCTCCGAGCTTTTGCATCTCAACGGTGACCTTTCCGGTGAAGGAGAGGACGGTTGGCATCTTTCCGGAGATGGTGAGTGGCATTCCAATGGAGGTTGGGATCCTGCGGACAGACTCGTGGATGTAGAGGGCGCGGTGGAGCTCGAATTTGGAGTCAGCGTTCAGGAAAGAGAGGACAGACTTGATGTCGAATTCTCCGTTTCTGACGTACTTCTCAAGAAGGTTGTCAAGGGTTTCCATGTCGAGTGGGAAAACGATGTAGTCCATCTCCTTGTAGCGGAGGTAGAAGACAGCGTGGGCAGATTGTGCATCAGTGCGGTGGACACGTGGACGGATGTTCATCTTCTTGACGATTTCTTGGAGCATTTGAATTCCAGATTGAACACGACGGGAGCGGAGCTCATTGGATTGCTTTCCGTAGCGGGAAAGTCTCTCAAGAGCCTTGACGATTACTTGTTCAAAGTTTTGTTGGGAGAATCCAACTTGAACGAGGTACTTGTTCCAGTTTCCTCCGAAGACAGACTCGAAAGAGGCTTGGACCTCCTTTGGCAAGAAAGCGTTCTTCTCGAAGATGGTGGCGAAGTCGAATTGAACTCCAGAGAGCATCTCGGAGTGGAAGATTGGGAGTTGAGAGTAGGTGGAGAGAAGTTGCTCTTGTGGTTGGTAACGGGTGAAGAGAAGAACCTTGGAGCAGCGAACAGCCAATGGTTGGTAGCATGGGTTGGTGGATCTGGCGAATTGACGGATGACGTTGTAGGTGAAGGCAGCAACGTGTTGGTTGGATTCCTTCTCCATTTGAGCGACGATGTGAGCAAGAATTGGCTCCTCTGGAAGAGTGTGCATCATTCTGAAGAGAGCGGCCATACGGAGCTCTGGCTTGTTTTGACGGTTCTTGTAGACTGGGAGAAGGATCTTTTGGATCTTGCGTGGCATGATATCCTTAAGAAGACGGAGAGCATCAACAGCCTCGGTGCGGATGGCGAGTGGTTGACGTGGGTCTTGGACGAGTTGAACGAGCTCGTTGACAGAGAGATCAATTCCGGCGTTTCCGAGGGTCTTGAGAGCAAGGACCTTCTCGTAGGTGGATTCAGCGGAACGGAAGAGTTGCATGAAGACGCGGACGTACTTCTCCTTGAGTTGACGGGAAGCTGGGCGGGTCAATGGAAGATCTTGGGTCTTTGCAGAAAATCCACGGACGATGGATCCGGCGGCAAGCCAGGCGGATTGACGGAGTGGCTCGTTCTTCTCGGCAAGTGGGGACTTGGCGAGCTCGATGAGGAGATCGGCGATTTGCTCACTTGGGTAAAGGGTCTCTTGGATGGACTTGAGAAGCTCGGAAGCTCTGATTGGAGAGACGGTCATCTTATGGAAGTGGTGAATCAAATGTTGAATGGTGTTCTTGGTTCCGGCAATAGCGCAGGCGCTCTCAATGAGTCTTTGGACCTAAATGTATTCGCATGTGTATAGATTGCTCAGTTTTAAATGTACAACTTACCTTGTTCTCAGATTCGGTGTAGATCTTGGTGTGGACCTTCTTGAGCTCTTCGATGGAGAGCATGCGAACAATGCGGACGGCACGGGCAAGCATATGAACGGTTTCTGGAGTGTTCTCCTCAAGCTCTTGGACTTGACGGAAAATCTCTCTGAGCTCCTCGAACTTTTGCTCTGGGGAGATAACCTTGAATGGGTTGACCTCGACCTTGTCTCCTTGTTGGTAGAATTGCTCAATGAGCCACTCGTTTCCGGCGGAGTAGACGAGGCTCTCCTTTGGTCCGGTAACCTATAATGATATAAATGAAATAGTGACATATCTTTATATTCCCTCACCTTCTTGATTTCCTTGTTGATCTTGTTCTCCTCAACGAAGACGATCTTGGAGCGAGTCTCAGACTTGACGACCTCTTGTCCGTTGACATTCAAAGTGTAGACGGAATGAACCTCAGATTGTTCCAGTTGTTGGTTCTTGAAGGTGTAGGTGTAGACGGTTTGTGGCTTGACGAATTGTCCCTCTTTCTCGCATTGTTGGCACTCAGATCCGAAGCGGAGTCCGTAGGCCATCTCTGGGCGGGTGATGCACTTGTCGAAGTTGACCGACTTGGTGTAGATGGTCTTCTCTCCCTCCTCAACAATGGTGTAGGCGACTTCGCAGTCTCCCTCCATGGTCTTCTCGTTGACGGTGAAGAAACGGGAGTCCTTCTCGGTTTCCATGTACTTTTCCTCTTGGATCATCTCGTCAACTGGGGCGGAGGTGCGGAGAGAAAGAAGGTTGATGATGACTCTCTTCGAGTTCATGGACCACTCAGCATCTTCGGTGGAAAATTGAATCTCAGAGATGAGTCCGTTTCTGAGTTGAGCGCGGAATGGGAGCTCGAGCATTTCCTTGTGTTCGTCAGAGAGCTCACGTTGCTCCAAAGAGTTCATCTTTGGCATTTTCTCGGTCTGTGGAATGTGGGAAGCGGAGTAGGTGACATCGGTGAGTTGAAGGTGGATGTAGCGGTCATCAATAGCTTGAATAAGGGCACGGCAAGAAATACGGGTCTGGGAGGCATCGGAAGAGGTGGTTGGGAGTCCAGAGAGAAGAAGTCCGTCAAATTGGTAGATGTACTCGCTCTTTGGAGAGAATGGGCGGTCGAGGGCCGGGGAGGCGGCGATCGCCAAGGCGACAAGAGAGGCAATGATGATCGACTTCATTGCGAGAGTGATTATTTCAGTTCCAAGCACCCCTTTTATACAAGACGTTAAAATTGACATTATTCCCAGAAATCATCCTATTCTAGAAGATTTCAACAATCAAGATTGTGTCAATCTTCGATTTACACCATTATCAGTTGGGAAAATGAAGTATGAATGTCAAAAAAGTAGCGATCAGAGTACAACCTGTCACTCTCGTGCGGTAACTCTGCGTGCAAAATCTGGTGGACGTCTATGTGACCGTTTTTATCTTTTTTTTGTTTCAGTCACTTCAAACGTTGCGAACATCACAAAAGCTGTGAAAGACATTTTAGTATTCATTACTTTTATTTCACGGACAGAAAGTATGGGTAACAGTTTCAGAATGCAAGTGTTGAGAAGGAAAGAAGTGGATGTATCAGTTTAGTCAGACTCTTCTCCGTAAGCAGCGGCCAGTTCGACCATGATGTCCTGAAAACTGATTTTGAATGAATATACAGATTAAAATTTTGGAAATGTTAGCTTGTAATAATTAGAACCCATTTCGAAAGTATAGTTATAATTTTTTGGATCTCCATTTATGGTTTTGACTCGAAAAATAATTTATTCCCCTAAAATCAGAATTAAACTTACAAATGGGTCTTTGATGTCCTTGCTATCCTTGGCAGTCTCCGAGTTATCGTTGATCTTCTCCTTTGGTTTCTAGAAAATTGAATTTTCATGAAAAATTCGGAAATAAATTACAACCTCAATCACTGGGAACTTCTCCACGATAACAAAGCCGTCGATTTCCATGGTAGCTGTAAACTTGAACATAAAGCTACAAATCTAATATAAAAGATTATATTGATTGAAAAAAGCAGAATAGAAAAGGTCGTTGCATAACGAGGAAAGGACACACAACGCCAAATGTGCAAATGAGTCGTACACCACACACATAATCCAATAGGAAAAAAGATTGCGTTCGTCTTGCTAGAGAACCCCTTTCTCCTAGTGTGAAAGGAAAAAAGATGGAGAACCCGAGATATAAATGGCTGAGGACTACACTGCTGGGGAAAACGGCCAAGAATTACGTTCGGTGTTGACTGGGAAGGGCTGTGCCATAAGAAAGTCAATGCAACGCGTGGATAGATGAGGGTAAAAACTCGAAGGCGAAATTTTTGAGATTCTATATTTTAAATTTTAATTCAAAATGGCATGAACGAAAATCCTAAAAGCATATGCCAGGAATAAATTGAAAACGAAAAGAACGCTGAGGAAGAAAACGAAGGATTTTTTTTTGAAATTCAGAGCTGACTCATAAAATGGGAAAATTACGAAATATTTATCTTTCAATTAAAAACAAAAACAAAAACAAGAACATACAACATGTTGAACAAGAATGAATCATTTATAGCCGGAAAAATGAAAGGAAATTTTTAAGACGTCTGGTTTTCCAACATTCTCTGATAATTTGAAAAAAATGAGTATCCTTAGGTTACGGTAAATTTCGTTGTCGGATCTTCGACCAGGGTAATCGGCGTTTCTCTTCCGCCCAGCTCCGATTTATGTGTACCAGGATAATAAACAAAATTAAGGAAATTTGAGAATTTGGCATCATCTGAAAATCCGAAAATTTTCGTTTTTTACTTGACACTGAAAATTGCTAAATGGAGTGTTGAACCTAATTGTAAAGATCATTCTCTATATTTCAGATGTTTTGTATTTACCCCTCATTTTCATAGTGAATTACTTTTTTTAAATCACTAAATTTTTTCATATGTTCTTCCTCTTCCTTCCTACCACAAGTTTCGTCATTAGTCATCAAATTCCTCATTTACTTCTTTTCTGACAAATTAGATTCTCATTAGATCCTATCTTGTTTATTCCTCATAATTCTTCAAGTTAGTAACATTTTTGTTGTTTGTGGTGATTCAAAACAGTTTATTGATAAGGAAGGCCAATGGGCGGTCGGGAAACATTCCAACCACGCATTTCCCGTGTTAAGATGCTCTATTTTTGAAAACTACAAAACCGAGGCTGGTGTATGTCTTACCATAAGGCCTACCCACATCTATCTACAGTACCCCTCCTCGAGGGGATTCCCCCAAAAACTGTTCTTTGGTCTCCTGACCCTCATCTGATCATTTGATCTTTTCCGAGCAATTGTCATCCATAGATGTCCATCTCTAATACCCCTTCCATCAAACATTTGGTATTCTGCTCAGTTATTACCTTCCCAGAAGATGCGATCAAAGACCAGACCTTTTCTCACCTATTGTTTATGACGTCAGTCTGTGACCTGGACCATTAGGCTGACAGACTATCCGGGTAGACCACGCCCAATTGGCCCGATGTGTGCCAGACCAGGACCCCTAGTCATTCTAGCCCGGTATTCTTCTAGTGGATGGTGACTTCCTATATCTGGTCAGCTGTCTTCTCCAGACAGATCTGATGTTTTGTCTCAAATCTCGTCTTAATGATTTTGATTTGTTTGTGCGGTGGTTTTTGCGCTAAGAGAGTGAGGAGCCCCTCCGCTTCTCTTCCTCACCCATCTTTATTTCCTTTTGCCCCCTGAGCGATAATCGGTGGAAAATGAGCACACTGTACGAAGTGCATTGTGGTGGAAGCCGAGGTGCTCAAACAACCACCACCCCGTCCGGCTACCTATGTACATTTTGGTCATTTTTGTTCCCTTGAAAATGCTGTTTTTTCTTCCGCAATTGCCCTCCACTCTTGACCAGTGTCGTTTTGAAAATAATTTTCATTTCATTTCCGTTTTTCAGAATGCTGTTAGCAAAGCTTCTCCTGGCAGCATGTGTCATAACGCCAATTGCTTATTCCTGGACTGGTGCAACTATTAGAAACCGTAAGTATAGATTTGAAGACGCCCTAGCTTTTATAAACTTAAATTTAACTTTTGCTAATCAGAATGACCACCAGAAAAGAGTGTCTTATTGACTTTTCGGTTGGTCACTCGTCTATTTGCGGATAGTTCAACAGCACGTAAACAAGTGCTCACTCTCTCACACGTTTCTCACTTCAGATCCGGCGGACGTTGTCGCTGCACGTAACAAACTCTCGTCACGACACGTGGCAAGAGCCGAACCAACCAACAGCTACATTCGACCATGCTACTTCACCAACTGGGCTCAATACAGGTTTGTAATTTGATCATTTTGTTTGAGAGAGTGAGAGGCATATAATCGAAAAATGATTGAGGAAGAGTAGTCTAGTTTTCTATTCTTATAGGCAAGGACGTGCGAAGTTTGTGCCAGAGGATTATACACCAGGACTCTGCACACACATTCTGTTCGCTTTCGGGTGGATGAACGCCGACTACACCGTTCGAGCTTATGATCCAGCTGACTTGCCAAATGACTGGGCTGGAGAAGGAATGTATAGAAGAGTGAACAAGCTGAAGGTTACCGACACTCAACTCAAAACTCTTCTCTCTTTCGGAGGATGGAGTTTCGGAACTGCTCTCTTCCAAGGAATGGCTGCAAGCGCTGCGTCTCGAAAGGTGTTCATCGATTCTGCTATCACTTTTGTACGTACTTGGGGATTCGACGGAATTGACATCGATTGGGAGTACCCATCCGGAGCGACCGATATGGCTAACTATGTTGCGCTTATCAAGGAATTGAAGGCTGCTTGCGAATCAGAAGCAGGATCCACCAACCAAGAACGTCTTCTCATCACCGCTGCCGTTGCCGCTGGACCAGCCACAATTGACGCTGGATATGACATCCCAAATCTTGCTCCAAACTTTGATTTCATTCTTCTCATGAGTTATGATTTCTTCGGTGCCTGGGCTTCTCTTGTTGGATTCAACTCTCCCCTCTACGCTACCACCGAGCTCCCAGCTGAATGGAACGGATGGAATGTCGATTCGTCTGCCAGATACTGGAACCAGAAGGGTATGCCTAAGGAGAAGATCATCGTTGGAATGCCAACTTATGGAAGAGGATGGACTTTGAACAATGCGAGTTCTATCAATCCAGGAACCAGCGGATCTCCTGCCAAAATCACTCAATACGTCCAGGAAGCTGGTGTTGGAGCCTACTTTGAGTTCTGCGAGATGCTTGCCAGTGGTGCCACTCGTTACTGGGATAGCCAATCTCAAGTCCCATATTTAGTCCAAGGTAACCAATGGTGGTCATATGACGATGAGGAGTCGTTTGCTAACAAGATGGCTTATGTGAAGAGAGAAGGATACGGAGGAGCATTTGTGTGGACGCTTGACTTTGATGATTTCAATGCCGGATGCAGCAACTCCAACGGACAACTCTATCCCCTTATCAGTGTGATCGCTAGAGAGCTCGGTGGAGTCACTATTCCAAAGAAGGGAGGTGTCACTTCTGCTCCAACCACTTTGGCCACTACTGTGCCCACTACTGTAACCACAGGACGTCCACCAATGACTTCCGCTGTAACCACCACCACCACAACTACTTGTGCTCCAGCTACATCCACCATAAAATCTTCCAATGTTTGTGCGGGAAAGGCTAACGGACAATGGCCAGATGTTAACAACTGTGGACGATTCGTTTTGTGCATCAACTGTAAGTTTTCAGATAATTTTTACTGACAAATTCATTTCATTCTTTTATTTCAGCACAATCCTATAGCATGGCTTGCCCATCTGGTCTTCAATTCTCCGCGTCTCTCAAGTACTGTACCACTGCTACTGCATCGGGATGCTCCGTGACCACTACCAGAGCCACTACAACTACCACCAAAGCTGCTCCAACTGTTAGAACGACCACTGTGACCCCAACAACCGCGACCGAGGCTTTCAAGTGTACCAAGGACGGATTCTTTGGTGTTCCAAGCGACTGTCTCAAATTCATCAGATGTGTCAATGGACTTTCCTATAACTTTGAATGTCCAAATGGGCTCAGCTTCCACGCCGACACTATGATGTGCGACAGACCAGACCCATCGAAATGTGCCAAATAATTTATTGCTCTGTAATTTGATTCAATTCGTGCATTCCTTGTTTTTTTTTGTTTTTCAATTTGTAATTTCACTTTATTCCACGGGATATATGTTGCTGAAATGTGACCTGAAACGTATATGATATTTGTACCTGAACCGTCGTTGTATTCATTTGCGTATTTATTGTATCAATAAACAAACTGTTTGAAATGTATGACTTCATAAAATATCTACAGACAAAAAATACAAGTATTACAAAAAAAGCAACCCCTAGAAAAATTACAACTAATCTGATGAGAACCCATTTTCAAGACGAGACCAATTTTGTTTTTTTCCTCTCATTCATAACTGGTGTCATTTAGAAGAAGTGAGACCCGAGTTCACGCTCCAATTTTTTTGAAAATGCTGACTCCAAAATCCAGAAGAAAAATGCAGCCAACTAGCTGGACAATAAAACTAATCACATTTAATAACACCGGTTTGGCGGTTAAATATGCAGCAATTTTTGAGCACTTGTGCTTGACGTATAAGTAGAAATTGGTGCCTGGGAATTCTGGAGAGAAGTGACGACTGATTTCCTGAAAGAAATAACTTTCCTATTGTTTTTATGGTATTATGGTACCTGAGGAGTTTTGCCGTTTGTTTCCGGTAACCATTTGTAAGTTACAGCTGCGTAAATAGTGTTCATCGCAACAAACGGAACCAATACATTTGAAATTCCATGATTTGTAAGTGCAGTCAGAAGACAATTCGTTAACACTCCTCCGAATCCATTCTAAGCAACATATATTCTGGTTTGTACGTTCGATGAGAGATCACAAACCTGAACGATGCCAACGATAGCTGATCCCAGCACTTTGTCATTTGCAAGGAAAAGTTCGGGTACAATCGCGTAAGCCGATTCTCCACTGATCGCGGCAACTGATAGATCAAAAGTGGCTAGTATGGGTATGATAACAAATAGCGGTACAAGGTTTGAGAGGCCGGGGCTGGAGAAGACGATGGCGAGGAAACCGAATATTACACTTAGAATCGTTGGAACGATGAGAAGTGTTCGGCGATCAAAGTTGTCAAAGCATCTGGAATGGATTTACGTATATTCGAGTGTAATTTTTACGAATTTAAGTTTTACTGTATATCATTAAGTACGGGGTAAATAGGAATTATTTTTAGAAAAAAATAGTCAACTTCAAAAATCTGAAAAATTTGTCTAGTACTTTTCGATTTGACCAAAAAGGTTCAGAGCATACTCCAAAATCCAGAAGAAAAATGCAGCCAACTAGCTGGACGATAAAACTGATCACATTTAATAACACTGGTTTGGCGGTTAGATATTAGAGCTTCAACTTTGTAATACAGATTTTTTATACAATTCCAACATAGAAAAATATCTTTTGAAATGGCACGGCTCACATTTTAGCGCTTTTTTCTTCACTTTTTGCATTTTTTGAACGACTCATCTTAGCAAAATGGAATTTAAGAAAAATGTTGTCAATTACAAACATTACCGTAAAACCTGTATGAGTAGTGTCCCTACCGTGTCAATTTTGACATGACTCATCTCGGTACCTGTCCATGAAATAGAAAACTTGTTAACTAACAAATTGGTCATTATGATACTTCAAACAGTTTATCAGTTTACGATTTTTTGATATTATCGACAGGTACCGAAATCAATTGTCTTAAAATTGAAATTTAGGTCGCCATTCAAATTTTTCAAAAGTTTAGTCGCAGTTCAGACTGTTTGAAGGGGGACTCCGACCAAAAAATTTTATTGCATTGAAATGTGTTAAAAGTTATCTACTTTCCTAATATTATTGCGAAAAAGTTCAAAAGAAATCCGGAATCCCCGAAAAACGCCGTGGAAAATGAGAAAAATTCAAAAAAGGTGCCGCCGAGGGACGAGGATTTGAATTCCCGCTTAGTGAGAAACCTAGGCCACGGCGCCTGACAGCATTATTTTTTTATTTTCAAGTGGCCGACAGTATTTTTTAATGTTTTTTACCTGTCGGAGACAGAAGAGAAAAAAATCCGGAAAAATTGTCCGGTAAGAAAGTCGCGCTGCTCGCGTGGCCTAGGTTTCTCACTAAAAACTCTCGTCCCCCGGCGGCACTTTTTTTTTATTTTTTCCTTTTCGACGGCGTTTTTCGGGGTTTTCGGATTTTTTTTTGAATTTTGTCGCAATAATATTAGGAAAAAAGATAACTTTTAACACATTTTAATGCAATAAAAAATTTGACCGGAGTCCCCCTTTAAGGAAACGTGACTCTAGGAGGAAATGCGGTAGTTCCCATTGGTAGAAGCTACGGTTATTTTTCAAATCTTAACTCACCCTAACAACGCAACACTTATCACAGCTTGTGGCAACGACATAATCAGCGAGGCAGTTTGGGCTTTCCCAGAACTCAATCCGAAATTTTCAAATATTTGAGTCGAATACGAAATCCAGAGCTGGAAAATTCCATCTTGACTTTTTTCTAACACTTTCTTCTTTTACCCAGTCATCAAGATGCACAAACGTCTGAACGAAAAGTGCAATTAACAACGCTCTGGTGAATTTCCATCTTTCAAACGTTCAATAATCGTGTTCCACAAGGTATCTTTCTCTTTTTTGCTCGAGTTTCCGTTCTCATCAATTTTTTCCTTCACCATTTGCAATGTCTACAACAAAACATATGTTTAAACACGAAGTACAACAGCACTCAAACTCACATATTGCTTCTCGATCAGAATCTCTTCGATTGATTGTTTACAATCGGCAGGGCTCTGCAAAATCGTTTATTTTCAGAAGTTTTCAGGAGGACTCATTGCTCAGTGAGCAATGCTCACCTGATAGTACGACATTGCTTTCCTAGCTTCGTTTTCACGATTCTCCAGGAAAAGATATCTGGGAGATTCAGGGGCATGGCAGATGATGTAGAGTGCGGGGAGAAGAACAAGAAGTGGGAAGCCCATAGCCCATTGCCAGAGCTCTGGATCCCAAAAAAGTCGTCCAACGAGATTGTCATGCCTCCAAGCTCACCCATGCAAGCCCACATTGTCTGGAAATCATTTTTTATAAAAACTTGTTGTTATCTGAATTACCAGTGTAGCTAAAACAGTTCCTCGTTTATTCAATGGTGGTAGCTCAGAGAGCATTACCGAACCGGCGGTTTGTACCATTCCTTGCCCGATCCCATTAATCAATCTTCCAATCGTCGCAACAGTCACTCCATGAGGAACATAGGTGATGAGCAATGTTAGTATCACCCCGATAACATCAAGTATTGTTCCTGAACTACGTTTTTTCAAAATCCTCTCAGACGGTTCATTCTTCTCACCAACAACAACCGGTAGTTTTCTTCCATGCCGATGAGATAGAAGGACAGCGATGAAACATCCGATAGCAAGACCATAGATTCTTGATGAAACAAGCATCTCCCACGCATGATTGGCTGGAATCATTCACGTGAAACGGATGTTTTTCACTGGGGATATCATTTTGTACTAACCATTCTCTTTAGTTTCATACACTGATAAGAAAAACGGCATAGCAGCTGGTAGTAAATTGTCTACTACACTGTCTAGGAACAGCTGAAAATAATAAATAAAATAATTGAATCAAGAAGTTCAAATTCTCACCAAAAAATGACTGGCAGCACCTATACTCAGAACAACCAGAGCTAATCGTAACGATGATGATCCTGGTGGGCATGTGTTCACCATTCGTGGCATTCGTATGTGAACATCCGGTGGTTTGGGTTTTCCATCTTCCGAGTTCGAGTCTTCCAGCTGCAAAAATTTATTTTTGTGATTTTCAAGTAATTTTTTTGAAGAAAAAATCTCAAAAATAACCTCATTGGAGATCACAAAAATATGAACACCGCGTGTATTTTTTGATGGATCCATTTCCTCCGATTGGATCAAACTTTTGGGTTAAACAGGAAATAGGGGAAAGCACCAAGGATTTTTTCATCGATTCCAGGGGTTCAAGGAAATGAGAAACGAAACGCTTTTTTTGCAAGGGGGCAGCCTGTTCCATTTCATTCAACCTGCACGGTTTATATATCATAACTTCACCCGCCCGCCGCGACCACTTTTTCATCATATATCACTATCACTATCACAGGGTCTAGAAATCTTATTCGCCTAAAGAATCGCCGTGTCAGTGAAGCCAAGAACCATGGTTGTTTGGGTTTCGAGTGCGACAATAGTACAAATTGTTGCAATTTTTATTGATTTTTGACCTTAGAAGTACTTACCAATAATGATTCATAGCCATCTGAACTATTTTGATATTTTTCTTTGAAATATCGATGCTTTTTCAAAGATGGTATCCCTCGTGTGAGAAGTGCGAACATCTGAGATTAGGTTTGGGATGATAGGATCATAAGAATTAAAGAGAAGGAAAAATAACAATTGAAGAATGGATGGAATTGATGTGGGGTTCAGGTGTACGCAAAATCGGGAGGAGTGTTTCAAAATTCGAAGAGAAGTAAACAAAACGAATGGGAAAAGTTAGTGCGGGGCCACTCCATCAACAAATGAATTTGAAATGAGATGAGAACAGAATGAGTGCATCAAAAAACTGGAATGTGAAGATAAGTTTCTCAAAAAATTGTGACGTACGACATAAAACGAGCAGGAAATTCATCTATGTATAACAGGAAATTTGATCAAAGTTTATAAAACAATTTTAATTTAATTTCGGAAATTGCAAATTTAAGTATAAAAAAATTTAAGTATACTAGAAACCTTTAATAGAAAGATCCTCCCATTTCCATTTTCATCCAATTTTCACTATTTTGTCAAAAATATTAAAATGTTGTAAACTGATAAACTGTATATCATAATATCAGAAGTGTTTTGCCAGGTTACACATTTTTGGTATAATGCATGGGAATTTAGATAACTCAGCTCAAACTTAACAATGTAGGGGCCCTTCTATATCAGATTTTATGGTAATTGACAATCACAAATTGAATTTCTAATCAATCATGTTTTGAATTATTGTAAATTCAAGGCTACGAAATATTGCGCTTAAAAATAATTTGAAAAATTAACTGAAACGTGACCTTTACACTATTCGTCTTCTCCAAAAAATTTCATGAAAATAGAAAACTATTATTCTATTGGAATAGCTGCAAATTATGCGATGTTGACACTAGAACTCGGTAGCTTCCGTTTAAAGTGAAAGAAAAAAATGAAGTGGGTAATTTGCTGCTACAGCCCCTCTTCTGGTAAGTATTTTGGCTTTTCATTTAATGTAGAAAGCCAGAGAGAAGCTGGAGTCAGAAAAGAGAGAAAAAAGGAAAAAAACAAGGGGCAAAAAAAAACGGAGAGGGGTCATGCATTTTTGGCAGCGTGGAACACTCATTTGTTGACAGGAGGTCCGAAATTTATGTTTCAACAAGAAAAAAAACAAAAATGAACACGAGGTTTAGAGATTCAAACAAATTACAAGAATAGATATTTTGTCGAACTTTGATGAAACAAACTGAAGCTTTATAAAAATGAAAGATCCATACATCTACGCATCTTTCCTATTTTTCACCAGCGAAAAAAATATGTATATAGTGTCTTAGATGTGTTGAACATCTAGAGCAAAAAAAAAAGCAGATGAAGATTGTGTCGTACACAAATTTCAAAGCTCAATGAACCTTAAACAAGCGGCTTACATCAATCTCACTTTCTCTATTATTACTACAAGATTAGGTAGTCAGAGAAAAAACACAGGCCACTGTACTAACCCTCAAGAGAAAATAATAAAATTTGTGTGGCGACGACCGGCTCTTCAGAGCAAAACACTTTTCATAAACAATTTATGTGATTGTTGTCTGGTGCCGCATTCAGTGTCCTTGGATTTTCTAATACAAGCAACTAACTCAGTCCAAACTTCACATTTTTTTTCTTGGGATACTGGAAAGCGAAAAAGATGGAATGAATTCATTAGAATTTGGAAGTATACAAGAACTCGTTTCTTCGAATTTATGAGCAGTTCAAGAACTTCAGATGGGCTGGAGTAAATGAAAATAAAAGAAAATAAACAATTTGAAAAACAAGAAGAAGTGGATAGAGATGGTGTGCGGGGGAGGATGAGCTCTTTTAAATGAGTTTGTGGTTTTTTAGCGGACTATTTTAGAATCTTTATACTCTGGAATCAACAACACTTTCCAAGAAACGAACATAGTCCAAAAAAATATCAAAAGGAAATTGAACTTCCGGTGGAGCTCTCTTTGCAAAAATGGATGGCAAAATGGAAGAGCATGCGAGTGTTTGACCGGTATAGCAGTTCACCCTCTCTCAATCCAAACAAAATGTGCAAACTTGTGCAAAGGATTTGGGGACAAAATTAGACGAGAAGTGGGGATGAAAATGATGGGATAAAGAAGAGAAAAATATAAGCAAAACCAGATGGTAGAATGTCTCATTTTCTCAACCATATTCGATTTCAAGAAATGTGCGTTGGACGGATGTCATGTGCGAGAAAAGAGAGAGGAGAAGGAAGATGTCCATTACACATTTCAAATGACGTTTTGCATAAGTTCGCTTTCCTGGCGGTGGCTAATGTCCTTTTGAACGCTTACTTGATGGAAAAGAGAGATTTATCACATTTCTATCACTTTCGATGTCTGAGATTTCAAACAAAGCAAAACGAAAATAAAACGATGAATACATAGGGTGATTGTGTTGGTTGAATTCAATGAAAATGGCAAGAAAAAACGTTTTATGTTGATTTTCAATGCCACGTTCTAATAACAAAAAAATGTTGCTGATTGAATAGGAAAAAACGAGAAAAAAGATTGTGAAAGGAAGCTTCTAGCGTCAAAGTTGGATTCAAGTGTTGATCTAAAAAAAGGTATTCAAGTTAAAGCAATAAGACAGTGAAAGATATAAAAAAGTGGTAAACATATTTTAATAATCATTTTGTTTGTTGATTACTTTTTGAGAAGTTTCACGAGACGTGAGATACATGAGCTTACAGTAAACTGTTTGGAACATTCAATGAAAATGTTAACGGTAAAAAAACAAATCAAAGAAAAAAGAAAACATGATTTTTCTTTGTATCAAAAGCTCAAATTTGAATCGAAAAACACAGATCGTTTGGAAATGCTTACCGGGTCAGAGTAGATACAAAAAAGTTGAAAAAAGTTGAAAAATTCAAACAAAGTAATCGAAAAAGTACAACTATGGGATAGAGGACAAAAACCGACATCCTCTCCTCCCACCCACATGTGCCATCATGTATGTCATTACCTCAATTTGCGATCACTTTGCATGTTCTCAGCCGTTTGTATGGGTCTCAAGGTAACTTGCGGTCATCACGCGGAATACGGTCAAAAAATGACTAGTGCAATTAGTTACCAAATAGTTAGCGGCCATCCAAAAAAAGTCTCGCGGAAGAGGAGAGTTCGAATTTAGAACAATAATTGGTGATGAGGAGGAGGACGACGTTGTATACAAATAAAAAACAACTGGACGAGTGAAAGGGAAGAAAAGAGGAAATGACATAGATAGAGATGAATACCAAACGAGACCAAGTTTTAATCGCTTTTTTCGAAGAACGACAGTAGACGGAATCAGTCGTGACTTTAAATTTTGAAATAAAAAAGAGTTTTACTATAAAACAAACTGACTTTTTTATGACTTGATCTTTATACAAAAGTTCAAATGAACATCGAATTTTGACTTTGAACAAAAACGAAAAAAAATATGATTTTTGCTCGGTGAAATGAAATTTCGAGATTTTTTGGGAAGGAATTTGTGGAACACGATTTCTGAAATGCGTTATGTCACGGTTAATTGGCGGATTGCGTCGTAGGAATAGACCGTTTAGATCGGCATCCCCCTTCTCAGTTCTAGGCGGCAACAGATCTCTATCGAAGCTGGATGATGGTGAAGCCGATATTTCGAATATTCGAAAATCTTTTGTCTGACGCTTTTTAGAAGTGTTTTTTGTGAAAAATGAAACAGGGAGTGACATATTTATAGTTGGCTTTGAGTGTAACAAACCGCGGCTTATTTTGAATATTTCTGCTAATTTGTAATGTTATCGAGTGCCTATCTCATTTTTTGTTGAATAACCCAATTAAATTCTATTTCTGTGCACATTACCTCTGACAATGTTTCTAGCAGCTTTTCGATGGATAATATAGACATACAGGTAACAACATGTCACAACCCACACGCATTATTCATGTTTCTTATATATTGTTTCATGATACGGCCTACCCGAGGCGTGTTGCAGAATAAAAAGTGACAATAAAGACGATAAAAAAGCGGGGAAGGAGGGCTTCATAAATCGAAATACCTACTCGACATGAGCCTGCACCGAGGACATTTTTTCTTCCTCAGATCATTTACATATAGGGAATTCTCAATAGGACCATTGAAAAAATCGGAACCATACACGGAACAAAAGTAGCACAAAACAAATCACAAAAAAACTGAAAAAAAATTCAGAAACCAGCGAACAGGATCAAAAACGATAGTCTTATAAAGAAGATTAAATGGGATGGCCATCCAATTTTTTTTCGAATTTTCGTGTTTCAGTTTTTGTGCCAAATGTGAGATGGATCTTTCAGGTTTGGTGGTGAATTTTGGGAGATCGGATACAGAAATGCATAAGGTCGCCAACCTTGAATAAGCAAATTAAACCCCACAATTTTGAAAATAGAACCCAATCGTCCGAAGAAGAAAACTTTTTTAGGTCAAATTGACGTTTTGAACTGTCTTTGTTCATTCAAAAAAAATTGATAGGAAACAGAAGAAAATTTGCACTCAATAAAGATAACAAGAAAATGAGGGGGAAATGTGGCATTGGAATCAGCTGATTTTGTTTTAGAAAATATTTCAGGAGAGGAAGAAGTTGGTAGGCGTTTTAAACAAGATATTATCAGGTTTTTTACAAGAAAATAGAAGACACAAGAACCCAATGACTAAACCAATGCGTCTCAAAATTTCACGAAATTGCCTACAAAAGTGTCATGCGTAATTTTAATGTGTTCCAATGAAAAAGAAATTAGCGGACCGAGAAATTTCAAAAATTCTTAAACATCCAACAAGATTTTTTTTTCTGAAACAGTCGGTAGGTGTGTCAAGGGTGTTTCGACGACATGATAACATATAGAGTGGGCTGGCCGCGTTTACCTACATTTTCCCGGAGTTTTTTTTTCTATTTATAGTGTGATTTTTAGTGCATCATAAATTGCTCCAAAATGCGCTCATTTCTCATTCTTTTCATTTCTCAACTGTTCATTTTAGGGTTCGTAAAATCTCATGAAGCACTTTCACGCACACATCTGCCCCATGGTTTTCAAGTACTTCTTCACTTCATGGACCAGCTGCATATATAATTAGTTCATTTCGCGGAAATTATTTAATTCCCATTTTGATATTCTAATTTTATCGGTGTACCTTTATTTTTTTATTTTTTGGTTTTTGTTCGTTCAAAAACATAACTTCCTGTTATGGAATGGAAAATTCAAAACTTTGACCACACATCCTAACCAATTTTTTAAAAATTATACGTTAATCTCTTTATCGTTGAATCGGATTTGCGTTTCAACTTAGTTTAACTTGAATGTACTACTTTTTGAACTTGTTCGGATCTGTATAAAGAAAAACGAATAGATGAAGATGTTCAGTCTAAAAGGGCATTGAAAACGTTCGAAATGTTGTGAAAACAGGTAACTGTGATGTGCATAGGATCAAAACAGAGAAAATGTAACAAAACGTTTTGGGAGAACAGTAAAAACAATAGTGAAGTATTGAAGTAAAGTTCATAAATTCAGAAAAAAATTAACTGAATATCTAAACTTACAGAACGAAAAAATGTTTTTTAAACTTCAAAGAATTTTCATGAATAATTTGAATTTAATCAATGATTCTTTTAATACTCACCTAGAGAGCCTGAACACCATCTATGCGAAGCCAGAGTTTGATGGGAAGATAAGAATAAGTTAAGAATATCCTATCTCGTAATTTATACAAATTTCAGAAGCCTCTTGCTGGTTTCAGCCGATTTATATCAATCACACCAATACCAAAAATCTCGCCTCTGAAAATCGCGGTTTTGCCCCGAAAAGCGTCTTCTAGTGTTAAAACTGATACAGCTCGGCTGAAAATGGCAAGAGGATTTTAAATTTTTCAGAGGTGTTCAGATAAGCTTTTCCTAACCAATTAAAAAATTTCCACAAAAATCTTTGTTCACAAAATGTTGATGTTCTTTTGTAAATTGTGCTGTATTGGACTGACCGTAACATTCGACATACTGCCTCACTTTAATAGTTTTCCCTCTAAAACTTTATTTAAATTTACCCACGGTAATATATGGAGTTCTGTTTTTTGGAGGAGGTATTCTGAACCGATGCAAGGGAACAAAGTTTGGTTTTTCTCAGTTGTCAGAGTAGCAAAATAAGCAAATGGTTTAAATTTTTTAGATTCATCTGCTCAACAAAATGTTTTTTGCTCGCTCCGATCACTATACAAGGGTGACGTTGTGTTAGAAGAGGACAATCTACTATAGACGCTGTTAAGTTACAGTTCCAAGGTATCTCGGTTCCTGTTAGTGACTTCGAATAATGTTCAACTGTCTGTTTTACGCTATATTCAAAAAGTTTCATTAAAAAAATTTTTTTTGAAAACGTCCTATATTCAAAAATAGCGGAATATATTAATTTCAGACCCGTACATTTCCCTGGATATTCGAAAGTCTGTAATTGAATTTTCTGACTATGCAATAATTGACATTCCGGGTTTCTCCGTTCAGCATACGTACTTCTCTCATATTTTCAAAACCTATGTGCATTTTTTTTCTTAAGAATTTTTTTCTGCATTTCATAAATAAGTTACTCAACCGGACTCACCAACTTCCTGTCATATTACACATCCGTGACCTACTGAATAAAGAAAACTCCTACTTGTACTTTATAGAAATTCTGTCTGGAATATAAAACAATTTTAAAATTTCTGAAAAAAGGGTTTTTTGATTGACTCGCTTTGTAAAGATGAACAAGATAAATCACACATATGTCGTGACCGATTATGATATGATATTTATCTTGTTCTTTTTTTTAATATTTATTTTATGTTCTTCTTCCGTGTTCATTATTGATTTTGATCATTGACTTTTATATTATGAAAAGTTCTGGAAGTCTTAAAATTCACTTTTCCTTAAAAAGTGGAATGTCAAAAATTTCAAAAAACCAATTGTATCTGCTGTTCATTTTGAACTATTTTCTTCTGACCACTCATATGTATACACTATATTTTGATGAATTGACTACTTCTTCAGATTGATAAGATTAGGTCATATTGTTTTGTTCTGCCCAACCAATTCTCTTTTCTTCCTTCCACTGGCACTTTTGTTGATTTATCTGCTTTAACTTGGCTTGTCAAAAACACAGAAGATGAGAGATTGGAAAAAAAAAGCATATTAGCGGCGCTTGATGGGTTAAAACAGCAAGTGAGCCATCTCATTTCTTGTCTAATTGCCCCTAGTTCACCCATCATTGCCTTCATTGTTGCCCTCCTTGAGGCGATGCAAGGAGAATAAGAAGCAGAAGAAAGAAGAGGAAGAAGCCGCGAGAAAATTCTCAGTCAGTCTCGGGATCTCTATCTCTTGTGTCGGTCGAGGCCCACCGTCTCGTGTCGTACGACAAGCCATAAATCGTTGAGCGGTGGGTAGCAGATAGAGGGCACCTCTGGAAAATTACAACACAATCACCTTGCACCCCAAATTTTTTTTTCGTTTGATTTCATTTTTGTTTCCTTGAGCAGGTGTCTGCTTCTTTAAAAGAATAGCCTATTTTTTCTTCCCATATTTCTCCCCCTTTTCATTTTTTATCATGATGGGAAACTCTGAATCATTTCAGCATTGTGTTCTGCTTTATTTTTTGTCTCTTTTTCGACTGTTATTCTTCTTCCTCTTCTTTTGAAAACTAGTAGGAGATGGAATAAATTAAAATACCATAACCCCGTTTCGATGCACCCTTTATAAGTCAAGTTTTGAATATTTCGTGTGTCTATTTTTCAGGATGAGGGTATTATTCTACGTGTTCCCATTTGTGATTTTTGCCCTATCTCAGGCACAGCTGATTTCAGTTCATGTTGTAAGTTGAACCATAAATGTGGCACAAACAATGTTTCAGTGCAAAAAATGATTCCGTTGAACCTGTAATAAAAAAGCCCTTTTACAGTCAAGTTTGAGCTTGAATATCTTAAGTTCTATGTAAAATATTAAAATATGTCAACTGACGAAACACTCTTGATATTATGATAAACAATTTATCAGTTGAAAACTTTTTGTCTTACATTTAGGCAGAAATCTAGAAAAATGAGTTCTAAGTCAAAAGTTCGGAGCTTATCCATTATAGGTTTTACGGTGTATTGAATTTTGGGGCGCTTTGGCCCTTTCGGTCTTCTTAAAGGTTTCGTAGCTGAGTTTCTGATTTTTATCTCAAAAATTCAATTCTTCCGATAACCTCAAAACCCAATTGTTATAGATCTTCCGTCATGGAGCTCGTGCACCAGTTCTCAATGTCACCTCGGAGGAGGCAAAATCTTATTTCTATCGTGGTTTGGGCCAACTGACAGACGTATGTTATCTTAACAAAATTAATGACTTGCTGGATCAAGTGTCATCAGATAACAGATACAAAAAATTTGTTTTTACTTCAGCAAGGTATCGAGCAAGCAAAATTGATTGGAAAAGTACTCAAAGATCGTTATGTGAACACGTTTGTGGATGCCAGAATGTTACCGACGCAAGTGAGAAAGGGCATATGGAAATTTGGTTGAAAATGATGACTTTTTTCAGTTGTTGTTCCGTAGTAGTCCAGTTGAGAGATGTTTGATGACAATTCAAACAGTAGGAAATACTATGTTTGTGAATTCAACTCCACCGGTGCAAACTGTTGCAAAACCGGATGATTTTGTAAGCTCTCGCACTTTGAGTACAAAGCTTACCTTTTATTTTCAGCTCCTGGTTCCAAAACTTGACTGTGCTTTCCAAATTGATGAATGGACCAATTTCTTCAATCTAACTGAAAATGACAAGAAGCAAGCCAAAAAAAATCCGGTATTCTTATAAGAACCTAATTGATTCAATTCTCATTTTATTTTCAGTGGTTTATCAGTGAGAAAGCTTTGCGACGAGCAACTGCCGCATCCCAAACTCTCCAGCAAAGATCCGATGAAAATCTTCCAGCTTTGATTTTGGAAAAAGATGCGGGTCTAGCAGTTCCGTCCTGGTTCAACGAGGAAGCCTACAAAGAGTCGCTTACTGTGTTCTACAAGGCAAATAATGGAATTTAAATGAAGTCAATGTTTCTTTGAATTCAGGCTCTAGCTGTGATGTCATCTGTTGGAGAGTACAAAAGTTCAAAGGGGATCAGAGTTAAAACGGGACTTTTGCTGGACAAAATTTTGAACGACATTCAAGAAAAAGTGAGGTGCCATGAGAAAAATCAAAAGGGACATATCAGTTGTGACCGTCACAAGCTCCAAGTATTCAGCACGGTGAGTGAGCTGAGAAATCTGCCGAAATTTCAAGAGTTACGATTATTTTTCAGCATGACCTCCTTATTCTTCCTTTTCTCGATGCCCTTGGTATTCGAGAAGCAGCATTGGGCGAAGATTTGCCTCCTAAATTCCTATCGGCAATTATCATAGAAACGATGTTATTGGATGATATTCCATTTGTAAAGGTAAGTGACCGATGGTGTGGACCGATAAAATTTCAAAATTCCATATTTAGGTGTTCTACCGCGGCGATCCTCGCGATATAACACTGCGAGATATGACGGGATTAGTCAGAAACTGCCCACCAAATCAGGCATTATGCCCTGTTAACCTTTTCACTTCCTGTTGTGGAGAGTTCATCACAGCCGATCCAAGAAGAGAATGCTATGAAGAAAAAGCGGACCAACAATTGCATAACTGGACCATGACCACTGTTTCCTGGATTCTTATTGGTATTTCTGCTTTTTTACTTATAATCCTCATCATCATGTCTTATCTCGCGGTCCGTTACAAAAATCGATCCGTAGTTACTATCAAAAAAGTCTGTTTGGAAAACTAACATATCTGAAAATAAATTTCGAAAAACTCGGTCCACACTTTATTTGTTCTATTCAGAGAACTTTAACATTAATTAATAATAATAAAGCTTTTTTTAAACAAAATCTGTTTGATTACAAGCATTGGAATACATTGGCAAACTCGATCCCCTCGTACTTGACTCCATCATCCAGAGGCTGATCCTCCAGAATTACAGTTCCGTCGATTTTGAAAATTGTGATCCAAGTTGAGAAAATGTGATTCTCGAATGGCTTTGCTGGGTCTGCTGGAACTTCTGAAGTCTTTAGAGCGACAATGATCTCATCTTTGGTTCCAGGAATGAATTGGAATGCACTGAATCCTCTTGTTTGTTCTTGCTTTCCGATATGGACAACTTTCGTGTCACAGAAACAGTCAGACGTGCTGAGCAGCATGTTGGAGCCTGTTTCATAGACATTGGTGGCATCGAATGGAAGCTTTGAGGCATATCTAGGGAGGAAGAACCATTTCTTGTGAATATCCGACCAGTGAACAGCTTCGTGGATCATAAATCCGGGGAAGTGAATTCCGACTGCTCTGCGGAGCTTCACGAATCTTGCCGTCCAATCTTCAGTGCTCATCGCTCCGGTTGGAGAGATAACCTTAACTTTAGCAAGTTGGATGTTAGACTCAATATTCAATTTCTCACCTTGATGTACATCTCATCATCGTTGATGTATTCCCCGGTTGCTGTCACAACTTCATGTCCACTTGATCCCAAGTAAAGATTATCATTTCTGATCGTCATCCATTCTCCTTTGAATGCTGAAAAACTTGAACAATATTTCGCAAGTCACTATTTAGGCTTTCGAAACCAAACTCTCAGAACTCTCAAACACTTACGTGTAGCCGTCGAACCATCTCCAGTCGAAGCGATCACCCATGGAACGGCAGTTCCATTTCGGAGCCAATAGACGAGACCAAGTTTGTCGTCGACTGATAGAAGTCGGTTTCGGAAAATTTTGAGGTCACTCATCTCCATGGATCTTTGTTTGAAATTCATGTTGGACGTGATGTTGATTCCTCCCAACCAGTGGATGAAAGAGGAAGTTCGGTTCTGGAATTGGAGGATTCTGTTGATAAGACCCAGTTATTTCTAAATTTCTCAAAAAATAAATTTGCAAATTCAATAATTCTTGGGTTTTTGGTCAGAATCTCGGGCGTCACCTGCATCTTCCAATCGGGGATTGGTTAGATTTTGGATCATACTGCTACTGAAGCTGACCAAACTTCGACAAAATTATGACAAGGTTTCAAACTAGAAGTATTTCAACCTTCAACTGCCGATCGGAATCTGACCATGCACCCAGTTTTGGGAAAGTTCCGACCAGAACCTGGTCAATATCAGTCTAAAAACTTCTGACCAAAAGTTATAGACAGCCGAGTATTCTATTTTTTTTAGACTGTACTGATTAGATTTTTTTTTTTTGAGAAGATGAACTAACCTGTGAGAAAGCCAAAGCACCATAGCGAATAGTGCTGTACCAGTTGTTAGTGTCTTTCGACTTGCTATCCATGTCAGTGATAATAGCCAGAGGCAGTAACATATCGCTATTGTTAGCCGAATCCACTTGTATCACCTCACATATTGCTGAAACGTTTACAAATCTACTGACAGTGTCTACAAAATCACTCACGCTTCTTTGGGGCGCTTCCAGTAATTGCAAACACTGTACCAATGAAGAAGACCAACGGCAACCACATCGTGTCGACCTGAAAAGTTTTTTAAGTTTCTGGAGCTGGCAAAAATGACAAAAAAGTGAGAAGAAAAGACAAAGTAATCAGTCAATGTGTTCTTCCTCTGTTCCCAGCACCTCTCCTCTACAACAACACCGTCATTCATCATCTGCCAATACACACTAAAACTCTACTTGAACTTTGTTTTTTCTCTTCTTCAACACCGAAAACGTTTAGGATTTTGAAGTGAATCCGAGGTTTAAAACTGACACTCTATTGTGACGACTAAAGGAAAAGAGATAGGAAAAAGGGAAGAGGCAAAAGGTATTAGGAGAACTCCGGGAGACTGATGAGCGGCTTTGTTCTCGGTTACTTCTCGGTTTTTTTTCCTCGTCTCAGGTTTGCTAAATGATCAGTTCAGTTTTCGCCGATTCAAGGAGTTTAGTTAGAGAGGGCCTGTTTGTTTATCTGTTTTTGGTGTGAAAATATCGGAGGAGGTTTCGTGAACAAATGAAACGATAAGTACCCAGTCACTGAACTGTTGGAGCCGCGACATCTAGACAGCTGTCTGAAATATGATCTCACAAAAAAACTTGATATGTCATTGGATTTGGCAAAAGGGCTTCAAAACAACTGTTTGGGTTTTTTGAAACAAAGAACTGGCCAAGAAAAAAACCAATGAGTTGTTTCATAAGGAATTTCTGAGTCGGCTCTTTTAAAGTCCTTTTGAGAAATAATAAATACTACAGTAACACATTTATTGACTATATGACGGTAATAAAACTACTGTATTCGTCAAAAGTCATCGAATCGGTTTATGAGCTACTAAAATACCATTTCAAAGAAGTGATGCGACCAAAAAAGAACAATCCATCTTTGTTCGCGTTTTGACTAGAATTACAATGTTTTATCGTGTTCTGAAAAGCATTCAGATCTCAGCGAGCTATTCTAGCAAAGAGTTTAGCCGGTTTTGTAACTTCAAAATCAAAATACTCACCATTTTGCTGCTCATCTCACATCAAGTTGATTCCATTTCGGTCCAGAACCAATTGAAGACCTGTTGATCCGATTTTCCGCATGAATTCCATTTTGAACACTCCTTCAATTGTTGCCATTGTCCTCTCTATGTGTGTGCGCGCGCGCTGGCCGCTCTTCTTGCGAATCCTAGTCCCCTCGGCCGTGTACTTCTCGAGGACAAGTGCCGATTTATTTTTTAGTAGTCTTTTCAGCTCGACTATTCCTTCTTTGATGACTATTCCTGGTATTTTTTGAATTATTTCTTTAAAAATCAATATTACGTTTGTAAAAGTAAGTTGCAGTTCAATATCTTCGCGAAATTCCGCAAAAAATGCTACCAAAATAAGAAAATTAAGAAAAAGCTCGAATAATAATGGAAATTCTCATTTTACCAGCTTTATGTCTTCAATTCGTCGATTATTGTAAACAAAAACTGTTTATATGCGAGTTTGATGCATTAGAGCGCGTTTTCAACAGCAAGTGAATGTTATATAAACGAATTGATTGGTCATTTATATCGACGAAAAAACACGTTTTGCATCTTTTTCCTAACGAATTCTCGCAAAAATAATATTTTTTTCAGAAATATCCAAATGAGCCATGTGCCAAACTCCACAGAAGAAATCGTCAGAAACTATTTGGCCGGAAGATCAATGATAACCACGTTGAAGGCGTTCGAACAAGAGTGCTCGCAGACCAAAGATGCCAACTATCAGGTAGGCTTTACGACGGACTGAATAGCTGAAAAAAGATGTTCTCAGGTCGACCGATGCATCGATGAAATGACCGAAGCGATAGAGAAACAAGATGTCGACACGTTGTGTGCAATGTGGGAATCGTGGAATGCTCGCGTGTTTCATAGTCTTGACGCTGTAAGATTTCGTATAAAAATTTAGACATAAAAGTAGAGTCACTTTGGCTAAATCTGTAAAACACAGAAGTTTTGTGAATTCTAAGACAAGTGTGGTGACGATTTCCGTTCAAAATCGGAAGATCTGATGTGGTGCCGTGAAAAATCGATAGCTTTTTGCCTAATTATTTCCAGGACTTTACCTTCGTTCTCTATCAAAGAGACAAAAGCTTCTTTTGACTACAATATCTCTCGAAAACAAAACAGTTAACTTTAGGAAGGAATCAAGCAAGCACAGGGCTACGAAGCAAGCGCTTACCGACTATTCCTCGTGCGATGTGTACAGAAGAAAAATATTGCCAAGTGCAACGAGTTCTTCAGAAAAATGTCATCGTTAACACTGAACAACCCACAGTGGACCGATTGGTTTGGTGAGTATTCCGTGATTTTGCAGTATTAGGTAAAAATAAACTCGGACCATCTCGGGCGTCGTGGGAAAGTTCTGGTCAAAGATCGGTCAGACAGCTGGCCAATATTCGCAAATGTTTTCGGGTAGCCTGATTGGTTCTGCCGAAACCAGCTCGGCCCTGTTTAAGTTTCGTCTTTGCTGTGCCCAGCTCGAGCTTCTTGGGTTTCGGATTTGATTTTTTTTTTCGAAGTTGAAATCTGAAAAACTCAGCTAAGTCGTGTAAGGGCAATAAGTGTGGCTATCATTGATCCCTAGTTAATACGAGAACCATAAAACCTTTCACTCACCCACCAATGACAAATATTTCAGCATTCCCCTACATGCAACACGCAAAAGACACCGAGCCGTTCCGAAAGTATTTCGATAAGACGTGGATTGAAATCTACTACGTCTCACTGCACAATTTTCTCTCCACAAGTCTCGCGACAGTATCGCCAAGCATTATTGGAACGGTTGTGGATGGGATAGCAAGGGATCCGCTTGTGGTAAGCTTCGGTGAATATTCTTGAAAAGGTCAATAACGGTGTTCAGACCGAAAACACAGATTTTGATGAGGACTTGATCGACGACTTTGCTGTCATAGCGCAGTAAGTTTTTGATGAGAAATCGGTTGACCATAGAAATGAAGGTTCTTCAAAATTCTTTCAAAACGCGCCGTAGTTCCGTGTAACAAAAAGACAGTCTTCAAAATGTGTAGTTTGAAATAAACAATCTCCGTACGTTTTCAGTGAAAATTAATCCAAGAATTTAGCTAATATTTCTCAAAATACGTTTTTCGCTTGAACAATTGCTCAATGGATGATTGTAATTTTTTCCAGATGCTCGGCTCCTGTCAAACGTGGTCACTCGAAACCATCACTCAGAAATTTGCTAAAATCTCTGACAAGCTCCAAGAAACCATCCTCGTCGACCGACTGAACATATTCCGAAAAATAGAGACGATTTCTCTATCCCATTTCATAACCGTGTATATTTTATCAATATCACATCTGAATTTCATCTTCCTAATCACTTTTTTCTTTTATTTGCCAAACCAACGTAAATCACTTGTCCCCATTTCGGAATTCTAGTTTTCCTCACAAAAAAATCTGTGATAATGAACTTTTCGATGAATCTATGTAACTAATTTTTACGTGAAATGGAAGTCTCAATTAAATTCGAAAAGCCAAAAATAGTTCCAAAATTCATCGGCATCTGTTTTTCAAGACTCCCGGCTTTTTCCTATTCTAATTTTGCCTAAAACACCTGACGTCCATCCGATTTTCAAGCTGTTTTTTCACAGGAAACGCATAACCAATTTTTCGTCCACTTCTCGCTTCCGTAAAACAAAAACCAGAAGCACCAAGTTTTAGTGAAAAACCGACGCGTGAAGTCGTTTCGCTTGTTCTTTTTCTCGCGTCATTTCCATTCTTCCAAAACTGCAATAGGTATTCTCGTCTACGAATAAACAGATAATTCTTTTTTTTTCATTTTTTAGGACGACATCAACAGAATCGTTTTTCATTTTTTTCTCGGAAAAAAAGAAGGCGATGTTCTCAAATTTGATCCGATCTGAAAAGCTTTTTATGTGTTTGTATATGTGTGTGTGTAGATGGAACAACTGTTAATTAGTGTATTCTTCGATATGGCGAGCACGAGATTGAAAAGTGAGCAGATTGGCCGGATGAGATGAGCCCTCGGGTCTGTGTACGTAGTATTCATCTGAATCCGCAACAGGGGACACTCATTCCCTTTTTCTTCATTTCAGCCTTGTTGGTTAGCAGCTAGTCACATTACTAATAATAACAATTCTAATTTTTTCCATACGGATGCTGGTGGAGAAGGCATTTGGTATGTACACAAGGCTGTTGTTTATCTCGTCATGCCGGAGCATGTAAGTTGTAGAAAAACTTGTGATTATTTTAGGATCTTAGAATAAAAGTAAACGATACGCTGGTGCTCTAGGATGTGAGTCATTAAAACTTTAAAATCTCTAACAATTCTGGAGAACTGGAAGTCTAAATGATATTTATTTAGAGATGATGAACTTACAAAACTAGAAAAACTAAACGTTTTTTATTGGAAGTTTCGAAGTCTGAAATACCGTAAAACCTATATTTGAAGGAACGGCTCTTCTATTGTTCCAAGGTTCCTCTGAAGGTCTTTCAAATTGTCTCAGTTTATACGTATATGTATATATATATATATATATATATATATGAAAAAAACGACTAGAGCAAATTTGATTCGGCGAAAATTTTACAAAGGACTTTGAAGGGAAGGTTCACTTTTCTAAAATCCGGATCGGAACAATACAGAGAAAGCTTGGTCCGTTGCCAATTTGAAATCCCAATAAATATCCTCCGATTTAAAATTTTTCCTCTTCATTTTGAAAATGCTTTAGACTCTTTCCCTCGTGCTCATATAGTCGACATTACGAACTTCTCATTATCCAGCTTTTGTTTATTAAAATTCTAACTATTCTTTCGGCTTTCCTCCTTCACCATGCCTCGACAAGTCTCTTCTTTTTTTTCAATTTTAGACAGGAAACGCCACATCTGTCCCTTTGATTCACGGCAATTTTGAAAACGGCGGTTCCGTTTCAAAACGACTTTTTGGTTAGAAGCTCTTCTGGCTGCTGCAAGAAACCATCTGCAGATGTCAGAATAACGGACATGGAGTTATTTATTGAAGTATAGGGCGGGACACCGGGAGAGGGGATGGCTCGAGTTTTTTCTCCTCTCGGACCAAGAAAGCACATAAATTTTATTTTACACGTTCTGAGATTTTTGAAGAAGAGACAAAACTCGACAAGAATGTATCTAGTCCATATTTCATCTTTCGCTTACTTCGGGGACTCCATGTGTGTTTCTCCGACTCTCGTGACAGAACCGGATATCTCGAAATCTTAATTTTTCATCGCACGACTTCCAATTAACGATTTTTTCTCTCTCGAGATATTTTTTTTTTCCAAAAAAAAAAACAACTGAAAAAACTAAAGAAGTCTTTTGTTTTTTTTTCTTTTCGAATGAAAAATCCCAGTCAATGTATTTATTCCTTCGTTTGGAGAGGGCTCCCGGTTTTCCACTTTTTCTTCCTTCCTTTTCCCCTCTCTATTCGCAACACGGCCCCCGTTGGGAGTCATCGAGATTTTAGTGACGGATAAGATTGTTTCCATATGTTCTCGAACTTTTTTCCCACTAAATTCACCACTAAATGTGACGTAGTGTAGATTACGATGCATTTATGTTTCAACAATTTTTATTTTCTTATATCTTCTTTTTCTAGCAGTTTTTGATGTTCAAAATTCCAATGCGTTTGCATGAACTTGGAATATTTCTAATCTGTCAGAAAAATTTTGAAGAGTGGTTGTGGTTCATCGTATATTCTGAACTCTTTTTTTTCGTTTCATTTTTCACTAACTGAATAATACTCGAATAAAAGCCATAAAGTTTACATTTTCAAGCGGAAAAAAAAAGAAAAAACGTTGAAATTGCTGTTTGAAACATATGTAGGTAGAAGTTTTATGAAACCTTAAGAAATTCACCAGGTGGTCTCACAAGTGTACATGTCGTTTGCATCCGGGGAGTTTCATGTGCTCTTCTTTCCTTCGTTTTTCTAGTTTCAACCCTTTTTTTCCTCCCATTATCTTGCGCAATGCACGGATAATTGTTTCATTTCCAATTTCCATTTCATTTCCCCTTACTACTTCTCAGTGTTGTGCTTCCTCAAAAAGTCAATCTAACAAAATCGAGTGACCACAACACTGCCCTCACTCTTCTTCACACTTCCTTGCTATGCATATTTATGAATCGCGGTTAGTTAACTGCTCCTCGTACTGCTCTTTTTGCTCCTCCTCCTCTTATTCCCATCTCTTTTCATCGTGCCGCCCTTTCTCCCCGCCTTCTTTTCTTCTGGAGTCTAATTACGCTACCTTGTTAAATCCATTTCATTTGTCCGTTTTGAAAAGAAAGGATTTCTTGCACTTTCGTCTAATTGGAGTTGATTCATAAGTGTGGAAGCTCAGGTTCATACTGGAAATGGAATCATAAAGATGCGCTAGAAGGATCTCACTATGGCTATGCAATTCACAGGCCTCCAGGTATGCTCAAAGACTGCGAACTCTCTAATACCGTATTTTCCTAATGTCCCAGCCTACCTTACACGCGCGCTTTGAGCTTAATTATCTTGTTTATTTCAAAATGTGTAAGTTGATAAAACGTTGGTGGTATTATGACAAACATTTCACCAGTTAACAATTTTTTACCATCTCTCATGGGAACTGAAATAATTGAGCTCAAAGTGCACGTATGGGGGACAAGGATCTATTAGATAAAATCTAGTATCATTGCCTTGTATTTGCTCATTAATCTTGATTATCTTAATTTCTATAAAAGATATAAAAAATCTCTTAACTGACAAGCTGTAGCTGATATCAGGACTAACTTTTTATCAATCGTCATATTTTTCATATATCTTGCAGCAATTAAGATAATTGAGCTCAAAATGCAAGGTAGAGGTTTAATAGAGCATTTCGTATTCTAAAAAACATCGAAATTACGGGATCTTTTGTCATTTGGTATTCCCACTTTTTTTAGGTAGTATCATGGATACTTCTCTTGGTGGGAACGGGAATGTTGGTCATCGCGTTGGTCTCCGACTACTGGTCCATTCATCAACCGCGCAACCAAATGGGTAGGCTTTTCGCATTTAGATTTTCCTCCCAGATTTGGGATTTTTGCAAAAACCTCATTAATTTTCTTTAGACGGTCTTCACATGCACCGCGGTGTCCTTCGCCAATGCATCACCACTCGGCATTACGGTAGTTGCAATTTCCGTCTGTCGAGTATGTTCAAGCAGCTTCGCAACTTCATGGATGGGTATGATATGTATTCCGAGCGTTCCATGTACAGACATTTGCCAACTCAAAGTATGCTAAACATTTCAATCCCGAGGATTTTTAAATCCAAAGTTTTCAGCATACGAAGTTTTTGTCGCATTGTTTCTTGCCATCGCTTGTATGGTTGCTGCTACAGTACTCCTATTTGGACCTTTCTGTTGTCAGCGATGCAAACCATCTACCACTCTACTCATCTTCATCACCGGTGTATTCTCCGGTTCCGGTTGTTTGATCTACTGGAATTCCAATCGTGAAGGAAAGACATTCACGTTGCAACAACTCCAATTCCAAGATGTGTACCACTATGACTACGTGAGTATCTTGAGAATTTTTATTTGAATGTTTTGAAATTTGAAGTTTAAGGGAAGTGACATGAACTCTTTGTCGTGGTCCTTCTGGATGGCCGCCGTCAGCACCGGAATCCTCTTGGTTTCTGCATTCTTGCTCTGTGAGTTTTTTTTTTTGCGTTCACATCGGTTTTTGATGTATTCCAGGCGTTTCCTCACGTGTGGACCCGGATGTGGAGTTCGATGAGCCGCCAGTAACCGAAGTTTAATAAATACAAATTGTTCATTTCTGACAAAAAAATGCTTGTTATCACAAAAAAAAATCAATAATACAGACTAAATAAACCTGTTAAAACCGACAAAGCACTAACCAAAGACTAGAGAAGCAGAGGAGATTGGAAAATTGAAAAGATATGTGGCTACAAAAAATAAGTAGGGAGAAAGGGAAAATGATGATGAATATGAACATGGATATGTTCTGAATTGTGTGGAAAATCTAGACCTGAGAGTGCCCGCTAAGTTGGACCAGTTTTTGAACCTTTTTTTCCAAATCGTCTTCGGTGTTTGCATTGCTGTTTTCAGTCCGTTTCCTATATGCGCCACCATTCCGGAAGAATCCTCCAATCATTGGGAGACCGGTGAAAATCTTGCACATGAATGGATCATAGTATTTCAGCGATCTCATCCAGACAGGCAAGAATTTCCAGTCGTGTAGAACAGGTGGCAAGAATGCAACACAGCAATTCTGAACAATTATTTGATAATCTATAAAATATTAGTTAATTCGTACCTGTAAAATGCATAGAAGCACCGACATAAGCGCAATGATTAGAATTATAATGAAAACAATGACAATGACGTTGTCTGGCAGTAGAGTGAGCCCGATGATGGTGAATGGGATGATTAGGAAGAACGTAATTATAAAAACCACAATGAACCATCGATACTGTAATGAAATGAGACACTTTAGACTTGCTCCTTTATCGAGTTTCACTTACTTTGTCCGTGATGTCACCAAGCTTGATAGAAAGATAAACTGGAAATTTTCTGGTGCATGGCACAATATAAAATAGGCAAGTTCCAATGATATTGTAGATAACCTGACACATTGCCATATGAAGAGCTCTGAAAAGAAATTTTTGGATGAAATTCATAAATCATGTAGTGTTTGTACTTCTCAAATCTTGAAGGATCAGTTGAGAAAGCAGCAAGTACTCCACTGAACGTAGTTCCAATATTACTTCCCAAAACCAACGGATACATTTGTTCTAAGGACACAACCCCGCTTCCGACCAATGGTGTCAGAGAAGACGAAAAAATGCTGTTCGATTGAATCTAAAAAATGGAATTTTACCTTTTTTTAAAATCGGATGTTGGTGTTCTACCAGGATAGTGACGACTAATCCGACCAGCATGACCAGGTAACCGGTACATGGTTTGAACATTCCCGGGCATTCTTTGGATAGTAGGTTTCGCACGTAGTTGGCGGCATGACCATCAAGTAGCTTCTAAAAACAGGATTATTTTTTTCTAAAAACTTTCTTTAAAGATTACCTGAATCAAGTAAACAATCCCTACTAAACACATAACCAAGCAGAAAATTGAAATAAAAAGAACAATCCATCCAATATTCTTGTCCGACAAAGAAGTGTAGGCAAAGAGGTGGTGGTAAGGGCCTGCAATGCCTTTTCTCTCGTTTCTCTGGTTTCTCGCTCCCGGCGCGCTCCCGTGTCTTGTATATGTTTGCGCTACAACCTTCTCTCTTTCGTCCGCCTCATTGGCTCAGTGGCAGAGCGTCTGTCTAGTAAACAGAAGGTCGCTGGTTCGATTCCAGCATGAGGCACCGAAATTTTTTGTGTTTTTTTTTTGGTTTTTAACCTGCAGTATCGGAGAATAAAATGTACAAACACTCATTTTCCAGTTGATTTTCAGCCACTTCTATCATCTACAGGAGTCTCAAGCTCGGATGTCAAGTTTCCGTTTAATTCAAAAATTTGGGAGACTGTGAAACAGACCCAGACTGACACATTTGCGTTCACTTAATTTTTTGAAAATACTTAGTTTTCCAGCTAATTGAATATTTCTCAAAAACACTCTTTTTTGACTTGTTTTTGTACTGAAAACGTGGAAAGCCCTTAAAATGTTCATGATGGTCACAAATCATTTGAAAATCCGTTTTTGTATATCTTATTGACCGGTACTGTATGAAAGAAATTATTGTGTTAAAAGGAAAAACGGATTTTATTTTTTTTTTTTTACTTTTGGTTCTTGAAAATTTAAAAAAAACTCCGTCTTTCAAAATTCGTTTTCTTACTCACAATTGTAAATCCTGGTTCCATTTGTGAAACTGCATCTCTGAACAAATGAATGGTTAGGGGCAAACATCTCTGGGCGAATAGTAGCATTCAAAAGTTCCGCCTCATTAACCTTAAAATATGAAAAATAAGGAAGACCTTTAAAAATACTATGTTACTTGTAGAATAAGCTGATTAATAGGATCTGTCAGAAGATCCAACGTCTTGAAACTCAGTCCTTGTTCCGAAATCAAGGGGTCCACGATCCACCAGGAGACCTTCTCAATCAAACCAGTAACCATTTCCATTGGAAATATCACAAAGAGACCGCAAATGTTGAAAACGTCTCCAAGGATAGCAGCAGAAAACGCCCTCCTGAATTGTTCCGGTTTTCCAGAATAAGCCAATGAGACCATAGCGTTGACCAGAGAGGATCCCAGCTCACTACCAATCATCACAGGGATAGCATCATGCACAGTAATCACTTAAAATTCAAGAAGTTTTTGGTTGGCAATCTCTGAAAACTGACTATTTGCTGCGACCATGGTCACCAAAATGTTAGTAGTTGTCGTTGCCGATTGTAGGACTACTGTAGCTAACATTCCGACGATCACCGCCGAAATAGGGTCGTTGATCAGTGGTGACTCCTGGATGGCCTTTCCTGTAAAAAAGTTTTTGAACATGTTCGATGTATACATAATTGGTCAATTTTCATTGGTTGTCCTCTCTCGCTTTCCTGCCATGCGTGTTCATAAGTGTGAAAATAGTAACCAGATAACATAACAAAGTTTCAATAAAAAAGTGCGACCAACCTAATCCTCTACTTCCAAGTAATCCAAACGCGGTAGACATGTTTGCCAGAGAACAGACATAAATGAAGAGGACAATTAAAATAAGGAAGATGAGAAAACTGCAAGTGATGTAGTATTTCACTTTATGGTTGGTTGGTGTACCTGGAATTGAATTTTTTACCTTCAAGTAATTCTGAAAAAAACCTACTTGTCCATGAGATAATACTCTTCTTATGAGCTGGTGGTTCGGTTCCATCACCTACTCTTGCACCCGGCATGAAGTGGTGTCTGTAATTTTATATCTTTAAGTGTGGAAAGTTGTAACAAGTCAAACAATTATTGAAAAAAATATATTACCCTCTAAACGGCGTATAGAAACGATAATAATGGTCTGGGATCACCGTTACTTGGTGATGGTGCATTTAGAATTGATAGGAACTTTGACAAAGTTTCATATATTGGAAACTCCGAATTCCAAAAATCAGAATAGAAATTCTCTATGGCAAACAGAAAATAGGAGAAATTCTATAGCCACTTGAATTATTAATATATATTTTTGTATCGGTTTGAATCCTATTTGGAACGTTCGGAACGAAATTTTACGCCTCGAAATTTGTGAGAGGGTTAATACCAAAACGAATTGAGATTCGAAAGCCAAACCGGAAAATAGTTTTAATAGGTGGCAGTTCAATAGGTTGAAGAGGGGGATGAGGTTAAAGAGTGAGGAGAAGAGCGACCTGGTGACGATTAAAAACTTTGTGATTTTGTGAAAAGAACGGAAAAATTTATAATATACTGGTGGGTATATCAAAACTGTTTAGTGGATTTTTTTTCAGATTTTAAACATGACAGTGATGTTTGCGCCGGTTGGACTTTCGAAATTAGATTTTTAGAGTGTTAAAAAAGTTTTTGAACTCAACTCGGCTGAGAATTTCAGGATTTTAAAAATGTGGAAAAATAACAATTGTTGTTCGTTCCAGAATTAGACGCTAAACTCCACTCCAAAATACAAATGATAGTCCGAAATCTCGCTTTATTCAATTATCACTGCTTTTTCAACAAAAAAAAATCTAACACATGAACAATAATTTGGAATCTGAACTATTATATTTCATTGTTTTTGACGTCACTTTCAAAAACGTCGACACTAAAAATTCGAATTTCCATATACCGTAAATGAAGCTCACCATATAAGTGCACATTCAACTCAAATATTCTCTCTGTTGCTATAAAAGATATTAAAAACCTGTCAACTGATAAAACCCAAACGAAATTATGATAAATAATTTATAAATTGAATAATTTTTGCTATCATTCAGACCGAGATAATTGAGCGGAAAGTGCACGTGCATGGTGGTTCTATTTAAAGGGGGACTCCGACCAAAAATTTTTATTGCATTAAAATGTGTTAAAAGTTATCTATTTTTCGAATATTATTGCGAAAAAATTCAAAGAAAATCCGAAATCCCCGAAAAACGGCGTTGAAAAGGAAGAAAATTCAAAAAAAGGTGCCGCCGGGGGACGAGGATTTTCAGTGAGAAACCTAGGCCACGGCAGCGGGCGCCTTTCCTATGTGGCAAATTTTCCGGATTTTTTTCAATTTCATGTCCGGCAGGTAAAAAATGTAAAAAACCACTGTCGGCGACTTGAAAAAAAGGCTGTCAGGTGCCGTGTCCTAGGTTTCTCACTGAAAATCCTCGTCCCCCGGCGGCACCTTTTTTGAATTTTCTTCCTTTTCAACGCCGTTTTTCTGGGATTTCGGATTTTCTTTGAATTTTTTCGCAATAATATTCGAAAAATAGATAAATTTTAACACATTTTAATGCAATAAAAATTTCTGGTCGGAGTCCCCCTTTAAACATTTACGACAAACGGGAAAAAATCCTGCAAATCTTAAACCGCTCTCTCGGACCTTGTTTTTCAACCTGTTTGTCGTTTTTCTAACAACACGGAACTGGTGATGTTTCCGGTTTGGGGAACATTGAAAAGACAATTGGTGGGGAGATTCTTTTTTGCTGAAACTGCTTTGCTCGAAAAAATGAAAAATTCAAAAAAAATGAATAGAAAGGAAGAAAAGAATTCACGAGGTACATAAATCTGTCACAGAAAGACTCAAGAAAGATGAATTTTTCCCATTTTCAGAGAAACGTCCTTGTTGACGTTGTCCAGGTGACAGACATAGAGACCAAAGGAAAAAAAACAGAAAACGACTGGAAAAAAGGCAGTGGTCCCAAAATGACTTGTGTTTTAGACAAAGAATCTAGTGCTAGGAATTCTGCAAACAAAATGAATTCTTGGGACTAACCGATTCATGAAACTAACTGAACCCGTTTTATAGGAAAATTGAGATCAGTTCAAAAACCGACAGTGAAATAAATGACGAATTAAAACAAACTCATATCTGCGGGAGGAGGTGAAACATTTTGAAATGAATGTTTGATGATGGTGGAAAAAAAAAACTATGTCAGCTCGCACAGAAACCATCATAATGACATCGAAAATAGGAGATTACCAGCGACAACATTTGTTATTCTCTTTCCGCTCAACCCCAAAAAACCCGATTCAACCTGACTAATGATTGAAGCGGATTTGTGAAATTCCTCTCTTTGGGGGGACGCCCGGAGTCTAACAAGAGATCAGTGCAAAATATATATGGCCAAACGAAACTCCTCCTGGAATGGACCGAAATCTTTAGTCACACACAGGTTCGTTTCCGGTTTTTCGTTTCACATCCCGAGTTGTCCATCAAATCCAGCACTATCTCGCACGTCAATTATTTCATGTGGATGCGCAGCCCACCCATTTTTTTGCATTATTTGGGTTTCAAAGTTTCTGATTTATTTACAGAACTATCTTTTTTTCCAAATTTTAATGCATTTTTTGATAAGTGATGTGAGTTTGAAATGGTTTGTGTACGGATTTTAATTTGAAAATTGATCAATTATTAGATTTTGTATTTTCAGAATCGGGAATTGTTTTAATTCTCCATCAAATTGTATGATTGTACTTTCCGGATAAATTCCAATTTTTTTTTTGTTGAAAAATTGTATAACCAATAACACGACCTTTATTTCTAATACCTTGTTTTTCATAGAAGTACAGTTCTACAGTATACTTCCCTTGGTGTTTTCTGTTGCTCTGAAAAGTTCAAAGTATTAAAGAAAATTATGCTAGTTCGTAGCCAAAAAAGTATACTAAACAAAACCCGTCTCCGTTTGTAACCCAAAAAAACACCAAAAATATCGAAACTAGCAATGAAATGAAAGTCCTGTCATTTTAAAATCGCTCATCTCGCTTTGTTGAATTGGTAGAAAAAAATGTCAATTACAAAACTGAAGCTTCATATTTGTTTTATGTACTATGAAGTTTTCAGACAAATTGAATGATCCTGAATCATTCTTTCAGAGGTTCAAAATGCAAATTAGTTCTGCCCGATCCTCTAGTTAGTGGTTTTTTCGGTAAACTAGTGATCAGACACTGATTTGCGAAATTTCGCGACATATTTCTCTGAACTGTGACCGGTATCTTCTATCTCTTTCTCCACTGCAGGTCGATTTGCACTTTCGAGAAGTTCTTGCACTTTTTATCTATCCAAACGGTTCTAATCAAAGACACCGTCAACAAACATATGACAAACAACAAGACTAGACATCAATCAGACGAAAAATCTATGCACAAGAAAAGTGAAATGTAGACTGTCTGATGACAAAAAAGATGATATAGTATAAAAGGAGAGGACTTGGAGAATAATGTCATTGGAACGAATATTTTCATAATGTCCCTGAAAGGTAAAGTTGCAATTGTCACTGGAGCGTCTCGCGGTTGTGGTAGAGGTTTGTACTTTTTTACTAACTATTTTTTTCCAACTGAAACGTTTTAAGGTATTGCACTACAACTCGCCGAAGCGGGGTGCACATTATTCATAACCGCTCGGTGCCCAGAAGAGAGTTTATCATCCCAACTAACCTATCTACCAACACTGGAAGACACAGCTGTAGAATGCAGAAAACGTGGTGGAACTTGCTATCCTCATTATATAGATCACAGTGATATGGCAGCGGTGGAAGAGTTTTTCAATAAAGTTGCACGAAAGACAGACAATCAGTTGGATATTTTAGTGAATAACGCATTCTCGGCAGTCACAGTAAGTGTGGCGTGATATAATCATTAATATGAGTTTTTAGAAATGCGGATCTGGAGACACTCGAAAGTTTTTTGAAAAAGATCCTGAAATCTGGGATGACATCAACAATGTGGGACTTCGCAACCAGTACTACTGTAGTGTGTTTGGAACGAGGATAATGAGCAAGAATGGGATGAAGGGATTCATTGTGAACATTAGCTCACTTGGAGGAATCATGTATCTTTTTAATGTTGCCTATGGAGCCGGAAAAATGGCAATCGACCGAATTTCGTCAGATATTGCTCATGAGTTGAGAGACACAGATATTACTGTCGTTTCCTTGTGGCCATCTGCAGTAAGAACCGAGTTAATTATCAACATGCTGGAAACATCAGCTGGGTCATGGGGAAAGGTTATTTAATAAAAGTTGAGTTTGTATTTTTGTAAAACTATTTTGCAGACAGAGAATGAAATGTTTTTGAATGGAGAGTCTATAGAATACTGCGGCAAAGCTGTTGTTGCAATTGCATCTGATCCAAAAAAGAAAGTATGGAATGGATCGACATTGATCACTACGGATATGGGTTCATATTATGAGTATACTGATATTGATGGTGAGTTGGAAGATTGAAATAGATAAAAACTTGATAAGTGGAATTTCAAGATTCAATTGAATAAATTATGTTTGTTTTTCGAGACTTTGAGATTTTCTGAGAAGATTAGATTGTTCAAATTTACTGAAAGGAGGTGAGGAAGCAAGATGGTCAGCACCCTCAAAAAGGTTAAAACCGCTCACCTCACTTTGTTGGATATATACAAAAAAATCAAATACAAAACTAGAGTTTTTATTTAGTTTACTTTATTTAGAAGTATTCAGACACATTTAAAACTTTTTCAGCACTTTAATATTACAATTTTCCAATGAAAATAGGTCAAAATATTACATAACTTCCTTTGTACTGCACAGCCGGTAGCGACACCTATGATATTTGATACAAAAATTGAAATCTCCGATAGACTTTTACTGAAAAATATTGTGCGATTTTATTAGATTTTCCACATCCTTCTCTTAAACTGTTTTTGCATTCCCTCCTTTAAAAACTAAAACTCCATAATCGAATTTTCCAGGTCGTATTCCTACCAACATGCGATGCCTTCGTGGACTCCTCATGCTGGCTGGTCACCAAACTATGGCTAGTTGGTGTCCAGTATGGATCAATCTTCCTGGTTGGGCTCTCACCTTGTGGCAGAACAAAATCAATCACTAATTAAAAATATTATATTTTATCTTATAAAAATATGATTACATGTCTGGAAATACAAATATTATGAGAGTTGAACATACAGTTTAATTGACAAGCTGCAAATTACAAACAACGAGGAGAGAAAAGAAGACTGTTCTGTGATAATAAATTTACAGTTTTTAGGTTTTGGATGGGATTGGATGCTCATACCAGAGTTAGAGATCACAGGGAATGCATTGAAATTATGGAATACTGACGCTTATAGAGCGAGAGTTGTGTATTATTTTCGTGATTCAAAATATTGTGATTTGAGAGAAAAAAACATCTTTCGAATATTCGAAAGTTCTTCATACAACTTGTTGCTCGACCAATGGAACCTTGACGTCTTCATCAATATTTGCCAAATTCTCATCTGAATTGTATAAGAACATGGCCCCGGTTTCAATGTCTTCAACTTGAATCGGAATGTGACAAATCACTTTTCCATCCTTCCTGAAAAAAATTCGCTTTATGCAAAAATAGAAACTTTGCTCACTTCGTAATGAGACTTTCGAGTTGTGATGCCTTCTTTTTTGCTTCTCGACCAGCAGCCTCTGCAGCCATCCGACGTCTGAAAAATAGGGTAAAAGTTCTTATATTGGCTATTTATTTTTTCCGTCTTTTTTTGTGAAATAAGTTTCGTTAGGCTGTTTGTTGAACTTTATTTCATGGTGTCGTCATGAAAAAAATAGAAAAATAGTGTGGTTTTTGTTGGAAAGTTCGCAAGTTATCTTAAGATAGAAATGATCCCAAGGGAAAAATAGTTTTCCACAAATGTTGAATTTTTTTGACAAAAAACGAGAATTTGTCGAACAGAACTGGTTCCAGATAATTGATGAGTATTAAGTATAATCGGTTTCAAAATTGAACGGATCTTGGATAACTATACCTGTAATTCAATTGTAGAACCCGAAGCCACGCGATCAGTGCAAAAATCGAGAAAATGATAGCGGGGAGGACAAAGCACAGAATAACCAACCACATATCTGGAAAAAATTGTGTTAAATTTTCTTCTTAAGTTTTGTTGTTTTCTAAAACTGAAAAAAATAGAGGGAAAAAATAGCAAGACCGTTTGTGAGCCGTTCATAGGAGCAAAGTGGGATACTGAGAAAAAAAAACGTTTTTTGAAAAGACAAAAAATGGAAAAGTGGAGCACAAATACTACCAGTGAGAAATGGAAAAATGATACACGATGAAAAATATGGCAAGGCTCATTTACGAACAGTTTTTGAAGTCCTAGGAAGTACGAATTTGTGTTTTTTTTTGGAAAATGAATATTTTTAACGATCCACTAAAAACATTCATCTTTCTTTGAATGATAGTTCCGGGAAAATATAATAATTCTAGAATTCTTCAATCTTCCTTAATTGGATTTGTATTGTTGAGAAAGATTGATAGGTAATTGCTAGAAAATTGGAATTGAATTTCTTTTCTTTTTTTGGCTTTCTAGGAAAATGGACCTCAAGAATCATCTCAAAAAAATAAGAAAAAAAACGCCTTCGAATTTTTTCCCAGCAGTTGATTTAATTCACACTTTTAACTTGGTTAAGGAGTTTTTCAACAATTTTTTTCGTCGACGAAAAAAAAAGAAAAATTCTCATCTGAAAGAAATAAAGGCCTCACTCATCGCTTTTTGACCGTTGTTCAAAAATGAGCGTCTTATAAGAACACTCAAATCGAAAACGAGTGTAATTTGGAATAAAAAGGACAGAGCCATTAATTGAGCAAGATTGTTTTGTTGGACATTTTGTAGACCTAAATGACTTTCAGATTATAGCAATGCATGTAAAAAAAAGATGATGATGATGACGTGCGATGCTTCTTTTTTGCGACACTGCTAATCTTAGAATGGGAGGGACACATACTAAAATTAACCTAGGTATTTACTACGTAAAAAAAGGTTAACTGTGAAATTTTCTATTTCAAGAAAAGGTCGCCGAGGATTCTGGGATTCGAAGTTCTCAGAATTCAAAACAATTATGGTTTCCTTGAATAGTTGAATATTCAACCGTTACTTTGTTCATTTGATCTACACAAACACCATTGACTATTTCCATGTCAAACCAAAACAAAAAAGTGTCCCATTATCCACGGCTCGGTTAGTTTTTTGAGAACAGAACCAAGTGAAATATTCAACAAAAAATGGAAGCACAAACGTGTGCGTAAAGAAAACGGAACCAAGACATAGCGACGCAAAAGGCCTAGAAATGCATGCTGTCGGTGGAAAGAGAAACAAAAAATAAACTAGGAAAAACGAAACAAATATGGTCTGGTGGTGGTTTTGTGAGAGCAATTTAGGCCCGTTTTTTTGTTTTAAGACACAAAGAAACATTTTTTTTTTGGGATTATCTTCGAACTTAAAGGACACATTACACGTTTCACAAAACAATAGAATCACACTAATGAATACCCTTGCGTAAACATACATTTTGGCAGCCACATTATTGGAATTTTCTGGAATCTCACGGAATCATCCAAAGCGCTAAAACAAGAGAGCACCGATTTTTGAGTAAAAATGCGTCAAATAGATGAGATGATGATGTGTCATCAGATGGGCGAATTGTCGTCAGACACCTCAGAATCAGGGACCAAGAACAGAGGAAACAAAAAGAGAAAGGCGACAAAGAGTAAATAAGGAGAATTGGTGAATCAGGAGGAAGAAAAGTTGAAAGAAGAAGAAGAAGGGGAAGACAGAAAAACGAAGGAACGAAAACAGAAGCCAAGAAAAAAATTCAAGCAAGTAATTTACTCTTTTCATCTGCGGTTACGGTGTTAAAATTTGTGTTTTCGATTTATTTCGTGGCTTAATAATATATGTCAGATATTTGGAAGTCTGGGCTAAATTAGGAGTCATCTAAAATTTTGAGGAAGTAGCAGCTGAATTGACTGAATTGAAATTTGTTAGTTCACAAAGCTAATAATTTTTTGACCACGGAAAAAATTGTCTTTTGCAATTCCAAAGTTCAGAAAACAAAAATTCAGCTGTATAGATTAATGTAGAACAAGTATGAATAGGGCAAGCTGATTTTTGTTTAATGTTTCGCCGAGAAATCGTTTAATGTCAATTATCTCATAACTTGTTTCTATAATCTGTGATAATCCGTATTTTGAAAAAATGGACGGCAGTGACTGGTGGCGTTCAGGATTTGTTGGATTTAGGAGACATTTTATATCAAATAAGTTCAATTTGTTAGATTAGGAAAATAAGATTGTAGATAATGTGAGATATAGATTTGAGTCTCATTCAAAATTGAAGAAATATTAGAACCACCCTGGGAATGAGACTTAGCAAAAGTTAGTCTAAATTAATGAAATGTTGATTTATATTCATCAGAAAGTTGAGAACTTTCTCTAGTTGGCGTTAAAAATCGTAAAACCTAGAATAGAAGGGCCTCCTAATTTAAAACGTTGAGCCAAGTTATCACGGTTCCTGTTGAATATGTGAAAAGTTGTCAACTGACCAATTGTTCATCATAATATCACAAAGAGTTTATCAGTAAACCTTTTTATCTTGATATTTTGTAAAGGAGTCAAAAGAAATCATCACAAACTTTAGAGTGTATGTAGGAGCTCTTCTACTACTAGGTCGTCAGTCGAAACGAGATCTACAAACGCATTGGTACTGCCGACATGTGCTTTTTTGATGTTATCTAAAGATTCACCAACTCTGGATCTATATTTGGTCGCATTGTGAAAGGAAGAAAAACTACGGTGGCACCTCGAGAAGAGGTTGAAGCTGTTCAAGATCAAACCAGGAGTAATCCACATAGATCCTCAGAAAATTGACCATGGTTATGCGTATGTGTCGGTTTTCAGTTTAAAAGTTAGCTACGTCTAAATAAAGATCTTGTTGAGTTTCATCAATTTTCGGCTTCTACTTGTTAAGAAAAACTAATTCAAAGATGCGCGGGTGATTAAAAAAAAAATAATAAAGGAGCTCTTCTATTACGGGTTCTACGATAGTTTTTTTTGGCTTATCTTGCGATTTTTGAGTTCCTCGCAAAAAGTTATTCACTCTAACTGAGTATACTCAAAAGTGAAGGATGCGTAATTGGTTTTTTGCCTTTTTTTTTTGAAATATAATTTGAAAACGTTCTCCCTCCCCTGATCCTTCAAAATTTCTCAATACCAATTTGGAATAAAAACCCGGAAAGGAGAAAAAAGAGCGGAAAAGAGAGCTACCACCAAAAACCAATACGACCTCCACGAAAAAAAATCTCGATCATTTCAAAAATGTCGCTCGGCACGTGACTAACAATTTCCAAGTTTTCTCTGCACCAAAATTTACGTTTCGGCGGTTTTTTTTGCTTCCATAGCTTCTCAGATCCCAGAAAATTAGTGAAGAATGAAGAAGACTGAAAAGGAAGGTTGGAAAGTTAGTTAGGTTCCTAGCATGGGTGTGCATTTGTGGAGAAAAAAGAGAAAACGAACCGCAATGAACAAAAGGAAATCACTTCCGTCACTTTCCCACTTTTGTGTGGTTGTCTGTGTTCGAGTCGAAAAACAGAATACGGATACGATGGGAAGAGTCAGGAAGATAATGTAGTTTTACCCTGTTTTTGTAGAATATTTAGGTCCATAGGGCTAGACAGGCTATATTTAGATTTTATTGCTTTTTTGGTTTGTTTTAGGAAGTTTGAAATTGTTAAAGAACCCTGAGGTTTAATATGAACCAGAATAGACAAGACTAAAGAAGCTGGAAAAAATAGGATGAAAAAAAATAGGAAAAAAAATAGAGAAAGCATAGAAAAACATGTCGAATTGCTCAAAATAAACTTTGAAGACATTTGAAGTCATTGGAACGACGCCCTGACTAGAGGAATAGGAAAAAAAGAAGAAGAAGCAGAATAAGAATAAGAATAAAGCAAAAAAAGAAGGAAGAGGGAGGAGAAGAGGAGAAAGAAGTGTCGAATTGCAGATCGTTTATGAGCCCACTTCGAGCCTTTTCACCCTCTCCGCCCTTTCATTTTTCTACTCTTTCCTCTCCCAATATAATACCACTTCTCACTTCAACCGACAAGCAAGAAAAAAATGGGCGTCGTTGGGGCGCGAGATTATTTTTGACCAACAAATTAGTTGCTTTGTGTAAACATCACACGAGAAATGAGGCATTTTCAGGAGGAGGATTGGAGTGGCCGTGGGGTCGAAGCTCAATTTTCTACACCACGAGAGCATTTTTTTGGATGGAGGCTGAAGATGTGGGAGGAGGTTTTTTGTGAATGGACGGTTAGATTGATTTCTAAAAATATCTTTGTAATCAGAATGGGTATTCAGAGAGACGTGATATGTTCGGGGTTATTTGAAACGTTTTTGCATATGAAATTGAATAGAGCTATAAATATGAAAAAGGATGTTTCATAGAAGCCGGCAATTTGTTGGAGAAAAAAAATTTAATTCGAAACAAAAATCATATTATAAGGTTCAGAGATTCAGAGGTTCTGAGATTCTGAGATTCTGAGATTCTGAGATTCTGAGATTCTGAGTTTCTGAAATTCTGAAATGCTGAGTTTCTGAGGTTTTCAGGTTTTCAGATTCCGCGATTTTGAGATAGCAATACAAATTCAGATCATAAAATTTGGCATTTCAAGGACCTCGGAATCTCTTATAACTTTTAAAACTTTGAGACTGAGAACCATAGTTTGCGGAAAATATCAAATGAGTAACTCTACTACCGTTATTGGTTGATGTTCACAAAGCAGAGCAAAAATGACTTCCGTATCGATCTCTCCTCAAAAAAATTCCACAAAAACGCTTTGGTGTTTTTGTCCCCAATTATCTAGTCTTCAAAAAAGGCATGATACGTCAGAGAAAAAACGTTCATGGGCACCGAGGCAAAACGTTTGTGAGGACAACTACAGGGACCACAAAACGAGTCAAAAGAAAAGAGAAAATGATGAATAAGGAGCATTCGGAGCATCACAATGATAAAATGATACACTGGTATACTTAACCGAGAAGACGGGGGTGTTGCTCTGTTGCTCACTTAACAGGAATTTGAGGATCGAGAAGACGTATTGAGGCGGGGAGGGTACATGAGTTGGAAGGTCCCTTAAAAACCAATAATTCTAGGGGATCCAGAGTTGGGCAAGAATGAAGGCATCGTAATTGTTCCAGTAAGAAAATTGGAGGTAATAAACTATAAGATAATATGTTGTTCTGAAACGAAATATTATATGTTATACATCGGATCTCAAACAACACGGAAAATAGGAAAAGAAAGAGAAGGAGAGGGACACTGAAAAAATGCCAACATTATCCCAATTATGGGCAACCAGCCTAGACCAAACAAAGAGACAAGAAGAGAGTTAAGAATTCATAACTGCGTCATCAGAAGCAGAAAAAAAAAGAAAAAACATAAAAGGAAGGAACATGCTTGTTGTCTTGAACTATGTGCTCATTATGAAACAAATGTATTAGAGATTCATAGAGTTTTTTGTCTCTCTTACGTTTCATGTTCAATTGTAGAATTTGAACTATGTTGGGGCTTCATTTTTCTATATAGGAAGACTCAAATCTGAAACAAATAGAGAGATTTTGGCTCTAAAAATAACCTATAATATAAGACGTCGACGACAACGAGACGCTTCATTTGGTTTCAAGAAGGAGTGACGGAAATGAAATTCACGTCGAGAGATTTTCAAAATCTTCCTCCTTCTTCTCATTTCAACGGAAAAACACTTTGGATTCTGTGTGAAAATGGGGAGAACCCGCCGGAAGCGATCCATCCGGACGGACAGAATCGGTGCCACATGTGAAAAAAAAAGTCAAGGAAAACGAGAAAAATGGTTGCGAGTTTTTTTTCGAGAAGGGAAGTGCTTTTCTCTAGCAACTGAAAAAACAAGAATGAAAAAAGTTTTTCAAGAAAAGACAGCATAAAGGAAACTATTGGTTACGTGGTGAATTTTAGAGAGCTAGTAATGAGAAGAGAATGCTAGTTTGAAAAACAGAGAAAATATTGTATTCAATCTGCTGACCAGATTTTTGGTGATGAAGTCTTTAATGGGGTTCTGAGAAACTACAAAATTCAGAATCACAAAATAATTGAAATTTCGGTAAAACAGGATTACAAAAAGTTATAATTTGACTTATTCAGTGAAAGATAAATTTTGAAGTTGTGAACAAGTAGTTCAAATTTTCGGATTCGTCTGAAAATTTCAAAATATATGTACTGAACAGATTTTTGATTTTTGCATTTGCAAATTTTTTTGCGAAATTTCATTCTGCTGAGATTTGCAAGCTTTTTATAATTTTTTTGTTGAATCCAAAAATTTTTGAAAACAGAAAAAATAATTACTGGAAATAAGGCTGAAAATCTTTTTGAAATTCCCTGTCTCACATTTAGCCGCAAGTATCTTGAAATGAGTTAATTAGCACTTAAATTGGAGTTGTGTCACTTCAAAAGCGCTTATCTGGTTTCGATCTATTTTAAAAGAAATTATCAATTGAAAAATGAAGCTCAGACACTACTTGAAGACAACTTTGTTTGACCTTCAAAACTTCCTTCCTATCTTCTACTGAAAAATTTCAAATATGATTTTTTGATCCTGTAATGTATTTTCAGTGATAATTTATCCTACCCAAAAAGATGATATGACGCACGAAGCAGAAAAAAGAAAATGAGGTGATGTAGTTTATGGTTCCATGGGCTGGAGTGAGTCTAAATGCATAGCTTGGCAAGTTGAGTTGCAAACATCAAAAATTGAGAAGCCCCGACGTCTCAAAAAAAAAGAAGCGAGAGACAAAAAATGAATATATGAGAATGGAAGGGACCCCTTCTCAAAACTGTTGAGCCCTTCTGGGAACTACTCGAACTGAATTTTTTTTGACTTGAGTGTTGTTCGATTTTCAAGTTTTTGGATGATAAATTGAGTTTATTTTTTCCAAATTGCTGGCACAAAATAAAACAGTGATGCAAATCAAATTTGAAAATGATGAAAATGATTGCAATTATGAAAAAATAGAAAAATCTGAGGTTTTTGATTTTCATTCAAGTTATTGGTTAAATTTAGAACTTTCAGATCAAAAAACTCTATTTTTTCTATATCTAGGCCACCACATGAACCATTCAACAAGAGAAAAACCCGATTTTCGAGCTGTAATGCGAAAAAATGTACTCAAACATCGTGTAAACTAGCTAACACAAGTTGTGAACGCTACGTGCAGATTGTTGTAACTCCGGTAAAAGTGGAAATCAAATAAATTAATGGATGACACGAAAAACGACGAATTATACAAGTGGATGTGCCATTAATAGAACCTAGATTCGTGGATATGTAATAAATCTTGGTTAGTATTATTTTGGATGCAAATGAGGATACAAAAATGGACGAGCAAACTACATCAAGTGAAAAAAGTTCGTGGGTAAGTGATCAAAAGTGAATTGTTTAACGTCAAGCGCCACTGTTTGTCTCGATACATCAGTTTGTTCTTTGTTTTTCTGTGCCTTACTGTTTGAAGTGCTCACACAAGAAAAATTTGAGGGTGTTTACTTCGCCACCTTCATTATTAATTCCTTTATAAACTTTAGATGGAAAATTAAAAACTCACCTTTTCGCGACTGTGATTGGTGTTCGGAGAAGTCAACAAATGTGACATACCAATTGTTACCATGGCCTAACATTTTGCAAATATTCTAGATGAACTCTTCTTTTGACTTTAGTCTTACACTTTTTGGTTCCTCCTTAGAGCAAGCAAGAGCATAGGCTCAAAATTCAATCTAGACATCTTATTGTTTCAAACAAAGTTTACTCTCAGAAACGCACACATACACACAGACAAAAAGAAGGTTCTTCCTTGTGACAAAAAATATTTCGTAATGTCGAAAAAGAACTATTCTCCACTATCCTAATGTAATATTACCCGAACAAAAGAATATTCTGGACTTGCAGAAAAAAAACAAGGTGCCCCCACGCAAAATGATGCAAGATTTTTGTGTTTGCACGAGTAGAGTGGAATTCGCTAATGAAGTTATGTGACGCTGTTAAGAAAAAAGAGCTCATGACAGTGAACACAATGTTATTTTTGAAAAACTGAGGGGGGAAGGAAAATAGGTATACCGAGAAAATCTTCAATGGAATGGTTACTGTAACCTGTCAACTTTGACCCAGTTTATCTCGTTTCTTGTTTAAAACCATAAAGTGACAATATGTTAGCAATATTAAAATATACGAAATGAAGGCAACAACATAAAATTCGTAATAAAACGTTCTACACATTGTCACTCTGACCCAATTTATCTCGGCACCTGTCAAAGATGTCGAAAAGATAAAAAAATAACGGACAGTATATTTCGAACGTTACCAATGTTTTCATCTTTTCCACGAATTTCAAAAACTTAGAAAGTGGGGTTTAATCTGAACACACTCCTGAGTTTTACAGTCATTTCAAGTAGAACATAATACAATATGAATTTAACAGACAAAAATCGATATTCCTATTCACATGAAATACACGAAGAAAACAGAGAATTAGTTCTACAAAGATAATATTACCTTAGAAACGGTTTACAGAGCCGAGTAGTGTCACACCATCATTTGATTTCTCAGACAGTCAATAAATGAAATCTCAAAAGCACATAATAACAGATCACGTGAAACATTTTGATTTTGAAAAAATCGTAGACTGTTCTACATATCATACCGTAAAGCTCTCAAAACAATTTCTATGAATCTGGCAACTTTATCCGATATCATTTTCTGATAATTCTTGCCAGAAACGAAATGAACTTATTCGGTTATGAGGCTCCCGTTAGAAGTTTTATCGCAAATGTTGTACACGCTAACACACAGGCTAAGCAAGTTATAAAACGGCAAAAAAACAGGCCTAGATTGAAAAAAATCAACTTACAGAACTTTTTGAGATGTTCTAGTTTTTAGTTATTTGTCGATTTCTGAAAAACGATTTTGTTTTGACAACGTGAAAAAATATCTTTCAGAATTTTGCAAAGATTTAAAAACTAAAAATTTTTGAAAAATTCAATAAATATAGTTTTTAATATAGGTCTGCTTTAAACCTTTCAAAATTTTCTAAGTGATCGAACAATTGACACTCATTAAAATGGATCAACTCAAAACTACGTTTTTACATCCTATTGGCCGCTACTGTATATGTTTTCGAAAATGCAAAGAGTTATTCGAACTTTTTTGCATCGTCCTGTCGAACCAATTGAAAATTGAACTTCCGAACTTCCCTAACTATTTTGTTCTATTCAATGTTCCCTTACATGTGTTTACCAAGTAACAGCTCATGCTCTCTAGCTAGGCGCACATTTCCTCCTTGAGCACTCGGGTGGCTTTTAGCAAACGGGAGCGACAAAATCAAAAGCACACTCACTCACTTCGAACATTGAACAGTACACACATATGCGCAACTTGTCCCCTTTTTCACTCCCTTTCAATAATAATATTATTATTATTATTGTGAAACCAAACACACGTACAGCTAGCTCTCTTCGGAAAACCTGACGACATTTTGATGGCTTCTGTCATGATTGCGCGCTCGCAAACACAAAGAAAGAGCATAATCGTTCGGTCTCATTATCATTATTCATCATCATGCTGATCAGGATTTCAATTTTCATAGCTGTATTCACCATATGTTGCAGTGCTCAATTCAAATTCCCTCCGCCGACAGTTCAACATCATACTCAGGAAAATCAGGAGCACGTCAACGCGTTTTATGATTATAATGTGAGTTTTTTGTAGTGGTCGTACATCTAATTATCTACGGTTACAGTCCGAAGAAAACTATGATCGTCCTGTAAATGTTTCAATGTATCAACCAACTAGCTGTGGAGAAATAGAGCAAGAGAAGTAAGATTCAATCCAAGTTCTAAAAATAGAGTGAACGAATTTCAGAGTAAAAGAATGCGCCGAGCCTTTATATAAAATGGGAGCGATCTCCGAGAATTCACATTATTTGGGATGGGAAGGATTTATTTTCCGTACGAAATCATATTTCTCAGAAGTTTGCGAGTAAGCCTAATGTTCCTGTTTATTTACTCCCGAAATTCTCATTTTCCAGCAATTTCTTTCTATTTGATGTCTGCATTGAGCCTTATAAAGATGTTTGTTTTGCTGCAGACAAGGCCCGTTTCAATTATGACGCTGCGATTAAAATTTTGGATTTTCTGTGCAGAGATGGATATGGGGGTTTGTTTCAATTTTTAAACACATAGTTTCCCAAATTATTTTTTCAGAAATGCTACGAAACTTTGAATGCTTTACAAGGACCCTAACTAGATCTGAAATGATGCAGTGCCAAGCTGAGCTGGTGTCGGATACTAGGAAAATCTCCGAGAGTCATTCAGAAGTTTCTGGAGCTAATGACGCAGCAGTTTGTGGGTAGGTGATCCGTGCAATTTTTAACTTTTTCCTAGTTCTTAATGTCTTCTCACACTTTCCAGAGCAATGAGAAACTACATTGACTGTGTGAAGTATCCCATCCGCTACGAATGTGGATATCGAGCATGGCAACTGGTTCGTGAGATGATCGTTCGTCCAACGAAGGCAATGCTGCCCCAATGCAAACTTAACACAGCCGAGAAATCATCATCCGTTCTGACTATTCTGGTTGTGTTCCTAGTTGCAGTTCTTTTCTAACTCGATTCTGTTTCCAGAAGCAAATGTGGGAGGGAAAGTGAACGATATAGTTTTTTAAATATACACATTCCATGTTAATAAAGAATCATTATTTATTATAGTGAAGTTTTTCGGCTCAAAATGTGAAGATCGAGTGGAAGGCAAAGAAATGCAGTGGCAGAAGCTCTGTGGCAGTTGAAAAGAGCCAAAAGCGTTTTCAGAAGCGGTGTTAATCAGAGAACCAGGCAGAAGCGATACATAAAAAATAGGCTGGATGATGACAGGGAGATAATTCAGTTGCGGCGTGCAGCAGGTGCGATTCCAGACGTCGACGGTTGATTGCGTACTGGAGGAAGCCCGTGATTCTGCCGACGAGCCTCGTACATTTCACGACGCGCACGAAAGTATCTGAAACAGTTCAGGGCACTGGAACAAAATTGAACAATCAGCCGCTTCATGATTCACCTGATTATTTGTGGTCCGATAAAAAAGCGGAACAGAAATGAGATTCGTGGTTGCTCTTGGTTTTCTCTGAAAATAAAACGTTTTAGATGTTTTAATAATTTTTCCTAATCGCATATTTTCCTAAATGAATATTTATTCTTTTTATCCCAGTCACAAAAACAGAAATTTATATGTAGCCGTGCTCTCGATGGATGCCAGAAATCCTTTTTACGACAGAATGTTTTCTCATAAAATCTTTATGACAACTATTCTTGTCTCCATAGATGCTAAGTGTTTTGGACGATTTTAATTTTGCCTGGAATGAAAATTATAATACTTAGAAAAATATTCTCAAATAACTTGAAACATACAAAATGGTTCATTGTACAAAAAAAATTAATTAAAGCTTTCTTACGAGTCAGTCCCATAACAAACGACTACACTACTTTGAAACCGAATGATTTCAGAAAAATAAACCGTAAAACCTGTAGCATGGCGTTCTATTTTTTGGAGAGGTATTCTGAGATGATGCGAGGTAGCAAAATTTGGGTTTTCAGTTGATTAGAAGAGTAGAAATATATCAAGCTCGTGCAAAACCTTTAAATTCCAGAGCTAATCTACGAACCAAGCAAAAAATCTTGTTTCGCTATCTCTAAGTATATTCAAGCACCACATGAATGTGGCGTTGTGATAGAGGGGGTGTTCTTTTACTGGTGGCGTTATATTATTGTTTTTACGGTAACACCACAAGCACACTTGAGAAATCGCGGCCTAACCACGTGGACCCAATTTTTTTGCATTTGAAAAAGTTTTGAAATTGCAACAATTAGAAAAAGCGATATTCTAATGGAAAAACTTCTTGACGGTGATCCGTATTTTTAAATAAGTATCTATCTTATCTCAGTTATCAGCAGACTGGAAAGTGCTTGATATGTTCAAGTCGATCTGGCGAAATCAGAATATTTAGATACAGCCGTGAACAATCAGACCATAAAAGTAATAGAATCCCAAACTTTCGAAAAAAGATTGACTTTTTTTAAAGATTGACAAAGATTGGTGATGTTCTGGGACAAAATAACTGTAAGCCGAACCACCAATCCACTCTATTTTCTCCGTCTTAGCAAACCCACTAAAAGTTATGTCCTCCCATTCTCACCTTTCTCCAGCAGCCCGGTCAAACGCTCGATTCCGAATTTGGTTTGCAATGCGATTTTCGTTCCCAATGGCATTGCGATTATTAGCTGCATTTTGATTCTGGTTAACATCTTGAAGTTGCCTGAAAAACCTTCAAATTTGAGCCACTCAAAAACTGTTCTGACTGTGCTACTCGTGGTCGCCTATCAACATCATCCTCTTCCTCGCCTTCTAGAGGCATCAACTGGGGCACCAAATCATGTACACGCTCAACTGTAGGCTCGATTTGAAATTGAAATTTCCAATTAACATCTGGTGGCATTTTCTTCAAAAAAAAATTAAGAAAAATAAGTGGATGAAAATGTGAAGACGTCAATCAAAAATTTTGAGATGAGGGTGAATGTAAGAAGGAATTGTTTTTCATTTTGTTGAATAACTAACGAGCTACTTAGTAACAATAGCCTTCGTGTTCCAGGTGTTCAAAATCATGACTTATTCAATAGCACATAATACACGGATATCATAGAAAAAAGTGAGAGTTATCACGATATGAAGAGAGTGAAAAATGCGGGTGCGGGGGAAAGCAGATTCTCATAGTGCATATGGATGAGAGGAGAAGTTAATAAGAAAAACCTAGACGCCTGTGTTTCTTTTTCTCTATGTTAGCCATCTACCTCTGCATATTTCTGGATGTGGAGTTCAATGTGATTGAATAGAAAAGGCTTTGTCGCACAGCAAAAAAATTGCGGAGAGGCAGAAAGAAATACTTCGCCAGTGAGGAAGAAAGTGAAAAAGTCACTGTGCAGGATGTCTCTTGGAAGCGAAGAATGAAAAGAGTGGAATGGTTCCGGCGCCGACGTGGAAGAGCCAAAAGGGGTGTGGCTTATAAAGCAGTGTGTGCCTGCCACGTCAAAGAGATGAAGAAATTGGATGTGAAAAGAAGGATTGAACGTGCCAATTTTGGGTGGCTTTTGGAAGAAATTTGTCGTAAAGGCAATACCATTACAGTAAGACGATGGAAGAAGGAAGGGCAAAAATCTGGGGGTTTGTATAGTGTAAATGAGCTTGTTCCGGAGGTTTTATGAGGTGCCCAAATAAGAGCCTACTGTAATTGGCGTGTTCGATGAACTAGAGACTTTGAGTAACTAAGAATTAGCGGAGCTAAACGAGATTCTAAGAAATCATTAAAGAGTGAAAAACAGTGTTATAGATGTAAACAGGTAAGCTTCATTATCAAGGGAACCTAAAAGCCTTGTAAACATGATATTTGTTGTAATATACTCAATTGTAAATGAGATTTTTTTTTCCAAATATTTTCTCTTAAAAATGTCTTTTCTATTTTCGAATTTTTAAATTTTTCGAAGAACTGAAAAAAAAACATTTTGAGAAAATGTCTCAATTTCATACAATTGAAAGTATAAAACAAAAACTTGTATGTTCTGAAACGTTCTAGAAATTGCTAAAATTGTGTTTTGGAAACCTCTGAGTGGACTCTGCAATTTACGGAAGTGTGCATAAACAAGCGGATTCTAAAACTTTCTAAAACTTTCAAAAATTTTCAGTTCGAAATTGTTTTTGCACCTTTTTCGAATTTTCCTTGTTTTGAAAAATTATTATCAGAAATCAAACTAAACATATTCGTGGTAATATTACGGGGTTATTTCAGAATTTTGGATAATTTCGGAATATTTTCAAAGCATCTCGGTCAAAAATTGTTTGTATTAAGTTTCTTCGCCAAATAGAAAAATGTCGCTAGAAAAGCCGCGACCTATTTTTAACCTGATTTATAGGTCTTGTTAGTAAAAAGTTGAAAACAAAAATTGTATAGAATTTTGGAAAAAAAATCCCCAGCTCGGAGAGGGAAAAGCACCTGTCGTATTATTCCAACCGAAACCAGATTTATCTTATTTTTTTTCACTTTTTTTTTTGGTGGAATCGGAAAAGGTGGATTTCTTTAATGATTGTTTATTTTTGCATGCTACTTTTTTAAAATTTTTCCACAGATTCCTGAATATCGAAAACAGGAACAATTATTCAGCGTGAAACGTTTTTCATTCAAATATAATTGAACATCGTTCAGAAATAGACAGAAAAAAGAAGCAGGAGGAGCTATAAATACAGGGAGAAGGGAAAAATGAAAGATTGAGAGGACTGAAGAATGTTGTAAAAACCTAACAAAATAAGGACAGTTGAAAATAGTATTGAGAGATGAAGTATAAAGGTTTTGAAAAGAAATAACAGGTTGAAAATTTGCATGACGATTCTTTTGATTAGGTGTGAGATGAGATCCGGCCGCATCAGTATACAGAGCTTCTGAAATTGAAAAAAAAAATTCCGAAATTTTCTGAGCTTCACTCACACAGCCGTAGTTGGTTCTATTCGGCTATCGGAAAACGCCAAATCATGGGTGAGTGGGCGAACTGAAATCTTGAATTTTGAATTTTGAACTTGTTTCCCATTAATTTTAGGTACTTACTGTTATCATTCGCAATTTGTTGTTCCCATTGCTCAATCAGAGCCAAAGTAGGGTCATTATGGGATAGAGCGGCTTCTTCAGCTGCTTCCAAGTCCTTGAAGTAAGAATACTCAATGACTGTTCCATCATCCCAAGAAAGCGACCGTGTAGCTGTATACTCGTCTAGATAGGCATATGCCATCGGGTTCTCTGTACAGAAACGGATTCTTGTAGTTCCCTGAAACTTCATAAAATTTAAAATCGGACAACCCTACTGTTTTACCTTTGGCGCTTTTTCCACTTTTTGAACATCTCTGGAGCGTAGAATACTGGAGGTGCTTGGCTTCTCAGTTTCCTCGACGACAACATATCTGATCGGCTTCTCGTTGAGAGCAACGAGGAAATCCGGCAGATCCTCTTCGGCAACCAGGGACAGAAGACTACGACTGATCACATTGCCATCACCTCCCATCTCTTCTTCATTGGCCAAACGGGTGAACTGAAACAACAAAAATGTAAAAAATACAATTGCGAAAATTTCCAATTTCCTGTTGTCAACGTACCACAAGAGAGTTTGGACGCATTGGAGTGATGTCATAGGAGCCGTTGCCATCGTTGCTATCGCCATCGGAATTGGTATCAGAGTCATCCTTTAATAATTTTAAAATGTTTTTTGGCTCGACAAAAGCTACAATAGGTACCTGATGAGCGATAATGTTAGTGGCGGTAGGTTCAGCGAGCTTTTGGGATTCATTAGTGGGCTCCTGAAAATGCAAAAAGGTCAAAAGTCAGCAGAGTGCAGGCATAAATACAATTCTTAGAAGAGGCTTGAGATTTCGGGTCAATAGGAAAAGGAAAATCCTTCAATAAAATTGTCTTGGTATTTAACCGGATTAACCGTAAACAATTATAAAATTGCCTGTGATAAAAAGTTCGGCTCTAGTTGGTTAGTTTGGATTTTAAAGAAATTTTCGGATTTTAAAGAATTCAAGAAATGATTCATAAAAATACGTCCTGCTTTGACTACTCTATTTTTGGCATAAAAGCGCTTTTGTACGTTGGGCGTACCGTCAGAAGTTTGGCACCCCAAAGATTGATTGTTATTTGTTTGCTTAAGAATAAATTTGATTTGGGTGCTAAGTAAGGTATATATTTTTAGCATCCAACTCCTTTGATTTTGGTATCGTTTTCGATTTCCTCAGTACAGAGATAAGGAAGCTTTTCAGTTTAAGCCTATAATTTCAAACAAAACACAAAGTATTCTGAAAATTTCCAGTTAATGAAGTACTGAAATTCGAATAAATGAAAGTACAGCCAGGAGCAACATTTGCCACAATTTATGATGAAAATTTCATCGCACGAAATTTTTGGATTTTAATGTTCAAGATCTTTAAAATCTAAAATTTTATTTAAAATCCAAAAATTTTATCAAAATCCAAATATTTCTTTAAAAACCAAAATAACCAATGAGAGGCAAAACTTCTATTAACATCAAACTTCAAGCCAAGCTATCTCAGTTTTTGTGAGAGATATCAAAGAGTGCTAAATTGTTAAAATAATGACCATATTATGATGAGCATTTTATCAGTTGCCTACTTTTTGAAACCTTTCACATGAAATAAGATATATACGCTCAAAGTCGACTGTTTGAGGGATTCCTATTAGAGTGTTCACGGTATCTCGATTTCTGTAACAGACAGCAAAAAATTTTAATGTCAGGGCTCCTCTGATACAAATTCTACATTTTTTTCAAATTGATAAAAGCGATTTTAATTTTCTAAAATTATTCGATTTTTCTCAATTTCTCAAAACAAAATGTGTTTTAGACTGGCCACAAAGCAACATCTCAACAAGCAAAAAACGACAATTCTTCCGGAAACTTTGTCTTTTTTTCTCGTTTTCACTCACCGATTTCAAAATCGTTACATCGTCTCCGTACGGTTTCTCACGTGGAGAAAGCAGTCCGTTGAGTGAAGAGTTTATTGGCTGTTGTTGTTGTTGTTGCTGATGCGAAGAAGTAGTTTTCGACTTTTCCTCAACATATTTCGAGGAAAGTGAGACTGAATTTAGTGAAGTTGTTGTGTAGGACGGCGAATAAGTTAGCGGTGGTTTCAGCGGCGCCGTTGATCGCATCGATTCAGAAGTTGTTGGTGTTGTTGGCGTATCCTCCGGTTTGTCATCTGGAAAAACAACAATAGATTTGAATTGATGATAGTGGAAATTATTATATTCTAACTATAAATTCTATTGATTTTTAATTAGAGGTATTATTACAAGTTCTCAACGCCGACGAAACCCATCGCATTTGGAAAGTGGAACATCCGGTTGAATTGGACGACGGATTAGCGTACCGTGTGTAGAGCATATTTCTGTACAACCGATTATATGGAGGTGTATTTTAAAAGGAAGAAGAAGAATATTAATGAGGAAAATTATGAAACAGAGACTTTTGTTGTCAAGGCAGCTTTGTTACAATTGGAAACGAAGCTTTATATGGAAAGATAAGTGTAAGGATCTAATAAATTATACGAAGACTAGTGAACGGTATTGTTTTGACAGGTTCAATAAACACAAATAGCGCTGGTTTATGAAGTGGATATGATGACAGTCAGTGAGTGACTACTGTGTTTGTCTTATTCGGACACTTTTATTGCATTTTAGATTCATAACTAAGCAATAAACTACAATGAAGAATACTGATTAATCAGAAGTGTTGAAATGAAGATGAACCTGTTTGTTTTTTTCCTCATTTGAACAGTTTAATCTTTGGGAAAATGATAAGAACGAGAGAAAAAACGCCTACATCTAAAACTTGGTCTATTCTCCAAAAAAAGACGAACGTAAAATGAATGAATGGAGGAAAAGAAGTGTTTGCCAAGTTCAGTTAACGTAGAATGATACTGATAAAGGACATTTGGAAAAAGAGAAGGCCATCGACGTTCACACAGGGACGGAAATGAATGGGCTTGGGAAAATTTTGGCTTTGTTCAACTGGAATCATTAGACAAAACCACTTTTGAAACGGCAACGGATGGGTAGAAGATGGAAAGTCAACTGACCCAAACAGTGCGCATCAATGTCACACGTGCGGTCTTTGAAATCGAGAATCTTTTGTTGCCTATTCCCGGGCATATGAAATGAACCGATGACTATCATTTACAGACTGGGTGTAGGTAGAAGAGGGCAGAAAAGGGAACTCTATCGGATGCGCGAAAACATGAGTATATACTAAAACAGTGAGGATAACACCCTCTCTCTCCTTCTCTATTCCTTTTCGGTCCCCTCCGATGACTATGAATGATGTTTATCTGCGAGGGATGAGTGTACAAAACATCCCGATGTTTTGAGGGTTAACCGACGGGATCCTGAGGATAGATTGCCAGAATTTGAGGAAAAGGGTGTCCTAATGTCTTAAGATAACCTAAAACCACACACGAGGAGATGGAAAGCCGTGTTTGGAAAAGAGTGTCGTCGAAAATTTAGGTTAATGGTTGAAAAGTGGGTATAACGAAAAAGTTCTGTTTGGTTGTTTTTTCAGTTGGACAGAATAATTTTTAGAAAAACCAAGTTTGGTTTTTAACAGAAATTTTGAGGTGATCTTGAATTATCTGATAAAAAATTCGAAAATTTGGTGAAATGGTATCACAAAAGCAATTTGTTATTCCCCCTAAATTTCCTCTAATTTGTAGAATCCCATCCGAATCATAAACTTTGAGCTCAAATTTTATGATTCGGATGGGATTCTTTCAATTCTTGTAGAAGCTATCAAAAAAATGACAATTGATAAACTACTTAGCATAATATCACAAATATTTTATCAATTGACAAGTTTCTGAAATCTATCACAGGAATCGAGATAATAGAGCTCAAAGTTAACGTTTTGGGTGGGCTCCTCTATTAGAGGAAAAACGGTATTTTGTTTTTTTTCTAATTCAGAAAAAAAGCAGAACCATTCCCTCAAAACAGTTTTCAGATCAGTGCAAATTATAATTTCTATGATTTATTGCTCATCTGCATCCGAAATGCTTTTTTTTGGATTTTTTGATGAAAAATTCCAATGTGCGCAAAATATAATGTTTTTTCGACTTCGCTTCAAGCTAGAAGATTTGTAAAAAACAGGTCTTGCTAAACTAAACTATGGTTCTAAATGACAAAAATAATTGGAATAATTACTCATTGCAAGGTCTCACACTATCGGTTCCTGTCACTATGTTTTCTTCATTCCTACAGTACATTAAAAGGTCAAAACTCTTACGATTTGGACTGAAACTGGTCTTTCTGAGAGATTTCAGCAATAAAAAAGCGTTTTGGAAGCAAATCTATTATATACCCTTGCCTACGGAATGGTCTGGGTCGAAATGCGATTATCTCAATGTCAGATTAACCGCTGAGAAAAAGAGGGAGTATTCTACCAAAACCGAATCAAAAAAGGAGTCGAATTTGTTGCTACACGTTTTTCTACCACACAAGCGAAAGTAACAAATGACCAATGCTTGTAGGACGATCTCAATCAAGTGCGGAATTGTTCGAAACGTGCATTCCTCTCTTTTTCTTTCATGAATCGGGCACAAAGGCCGTTTTCATCGCGGTAGGGGGTGTCAAAACAACTTTCGAGAAAATGAAAAGAAATGGAAATCATTGTGTGCCTGTCCTATTGTATATAGCACATTGCACCACCCACATATAAGGAATCAAAGAAAAGAGATTGAGACCCGGGGGGACATCTGGTCTCTTTTTTTCGCTGGCGTTGACGACAATCGACGGGAGTCAATTTTGTCAATTATATATGTATCTACTGGTTCCATAGCTAGACTAGGTGGTGTTTTTCCGGCAGAAAGGGTAGATTATGAATAGAAGTAGGAGTGCCGGTTCCATGTAGGGCGGCAGAAAGCGTTGGCAACATTGATAAGCAATTTTGTTTCATTTTACAATTCAGTTTGTTGGCAGAGTTGTAAACACGATGTTTATGAAAGAGAAATGAGAGGAGATGGTATCGAAATGTTCCAGATTGGCAGGTAATACACAAGAAGAAACGTTTGATCTGTGCTAGATCGGGTAAATTTTGATTTTATCTATTTCAGTAAAAAATAGTCAACTTTGGATGTCTGAGAGTATAGTAAGTAGATTTTTTAAAGTAATATTGAAAAGTTTAGTGAAGTGAACAAGTTAGTTACTAAACAAAAACTGAGTTTCAATTTAGTTGTAGACAACATTTTCTGCGAAAATTTCTCTACACGAGATGTACCCTTAGAAAGCGTCAAAAATTCCAGACATAGCACCTAATTCAGAGTTGTGACATATCAAGCGGCTTGATTTATTTGAATGAATTTGAACAAAAAGTTGTCAACTACAAAATATAATCTCGATTTTTGTTCAGTGGACCTGATAACTTTTCAAACGCATCTAACCAAATCTGCAGAAATTTGAGGTAATTACCATTGACTAAAAAATGACAACAAATAAGGATATTTGTGTCGATACTGAGAGATCTAATTTATGATTTACAAATTTTAAACAGAAAATTTCATACTAACGCAGCTTTAGAAAGTGCAAATGAGTTGTAAATATTTGAGAACACTCAATCATCCCCGACTCATCTTATTAAAACCAAACACCTCTCTTGTTTCTCATATGACTCACAATTTGAGTGAATCCAGTTTGAGACGGGAGCTTTCACGGATATAGACACGACGTTCGATGTGATCATTGATTTGACGCCGACGTCATCCACTTTACGCGAGATGAACGGTAGTTTTGAAGCGGTTGCCGCTGCCGACACCGCCGGCGATGACACTGTCGATGATTCCGATGACATTGACGACGGACTATTGATAGTTGGCTTCCAAAGATTGTTGGTGGTAATCGGACTTTTTATTGCCGGCGATGGGTTGTCGTATTTGACACTGTTCACAGCGGCTAAAAAACAACCATTAAAACTTTGAAATAAGAAAGTATAAGGAACTGGAACTGAAACTAGATTTTTAGATGGTGTTTTTTTTTAATTTGAAGAATGAGTATAAAACGAATTCGAATGAATAAACAATGTGTGAAACGTTTGGAATGAAGCTAATCTAAATTCTGAAAAAATGTGAGAGTTGATGAATACTCAGCTAATTTTTATTTTTAGAAAAAAATCAAGAGATTTTTTTAAAGACCATAGAACTCTGCAAAAAAGTTTCGTATCATCAAAATTATGTGAACATTGATTCTTTTTTCTGAAAAAAACCCACTGAGAATGACTTTCCTACTTGTTTTCAACATGTTTTGAACGGATTTTCGCATATATCGGATTTGTGGTTTTATGAAGAGTTTAGAAAAAAACAATTTTGTGAATCTTTTAATCTTTTTGAAGGATTAGATGAAGGCGAACATTGGACGGATCTTCTTGACTCATGATTTTTGAAGGAAATATTAGAATTTTTTTAAACTTTCAGCTCAAATATCATTTGAGTTCTTGGTAATTCTCTTAATTTCAGAGATAAGCTAATTTGGTAGACTTGAACTTTTGCACAATTGTCTGAAATTCTCTAATGTAAGAGATATTAAAAGTCTACAAACTGCAAAAGTGTTGGTGATAAGGTGACAAATATTTCATCAGTTTATTATTTATTATTTCTTCATATCTTTTATAGGAACCGAAAAAATGGAGCTTGAAGTGGAAGAAGGTGTTTTATTCAAGAAAATAAGATTTATTAGGGTGTTCAGAAGATTCAATAAAAGATGAGTAAGAAAACCCGCTAAATTTTTGTATTTTCTTCCATGACCTACCGTACATGCTCTAATAGAAACTCAACTCATATTTGCACTTTGAGCTCATATATCTCGGTTTCTATGCGAGATATCAAAAAATGTGAACTAATGAAACACCAATTGTTTACTAGTTGACAAAGTTTTTGTATTTCTTATAAGAATCGAGATAATTGATGAGCTTCTATTGAAGTAAATAAGTTAATTTAAATTGACGTTCTCGAAGTGATGCTTAATGCTCGATGAAAATTGATTAATTAGTTTATACGAAAACAAGAAAAAATTCAAAACATCTTCTCCCTAAAACTCACATGTTCTGTCAGAAGAGATGTCGACGATTGTCTTTCGGAATTGCGCGTAAGTCTCCAACTGAAAAATAAATGCGAAATAAGAATTTGTAGCAGATAATCCGGCGGCGCCGTTGACTAACCACATTCGACTTCGGCTCCTCTGGGGGCGGGCTGGCGTCGCTCGGCGTGTTCGATCGACCGCTGATGCTGCTGCCACTGCTGCTACTAATATCGCTTCCGATTGAAGGTATTGGTTGTTTGGAGACTCTGGAATTTACACTATATTATTATTTTCTCCGAATCTCACGCTTCTCTGTGTGAATCTCGTTTGTGTGTGTGTTTTTTTTTGTTTTCAAATGATTCATACCTGGCTGAGTGTGGGTCTGGCGGCAGAACGGCGATGTCGCAGTTCTCTCTGATTATCTTGGCCGCATCCGAGAATTGTGGGACTTCTGGTTGTCTGCGTTGCCACATCGCTGCAAGAAATAATGAGATGAACAGCGTGATGAAGAGCGGACTAATGTGAAAAAAGAGAATAAAAAAGAAGAAGAACTCACAGAGAGTCGCCGGACGGACCGGAGCCGTTTGAGTAGGCGTGGGCGGCAAAGATGTTGGCTTGTGAATATTATTATTTATAACAATATGAGCATTTGTAGCTGGACTAGGAGGCGTATCATGTGTGTGTTCTGGTTGGAATCTACGTAGACGACGAGCGATTTGTACAAATTCTGGTTCTCCTTGATTACTATCGGCGTCATTGAGAATCTGCAAAAATTGTAGTTTTCATGACTAATTTGAATGCATAATCTCTGGCTATTTACCTTCAATACATTGGAAGTTTTGTGATGTTGAGCTTGGGATTGAACTTCAATTGGTCTTTGTACCGGTGGCGGCTTATGGGAGATGAAAGTGCTGTTGGTTAGTGTAATTGGAGTTCGGTTTAATTCGGTATTCGATCTCCATGGATCCACGTGATCTGGTTGGAACTTTGTGATAAGTTGAACTGGGTCTCGCGCAAATCTCATTTTCGTGACTTGTTCTCCATTTTTCTCGAATCGCCGACGAAGTTGCGATATTGACTTTGCCTGAAAAAACGAAATTAAAAAACTAAAAAAAAATTGAATTATTTGACATTTCATCTATCTAATTACCTCCTCTTCTTCGTTTAGTTTGACATTTCGAGGCGCAAATGGTTTGGTTCCAATTTCTTCGTTTTCTGAAATTCAATTAATGAAACAGTGGAAGAAATTTTTTCCACCAACCTAACATGTCGCTAATCGAACGAGATGTTCGTCGTTGTAATTCTACTGGAGCATGATTGCTTTTCAAGACATTGCTGAAAGGTTACAAGTTTAAATTTATTTGTGTTGATTAAAACATACTTGACAGCATCTGACTCAGACAGCAAGTCATCACACGAGCTGTACTTCTTGGCTTGCACATTTTTCTCTTGTTGTTGTTGTTTTTGAGCTCCAGAAAGTTTGGAGAACTTAGCGCGAAGTTTTTCAACAATACCCGGTCCATACTCGAGATCTACAAATTAAGAAAATAACATATCTTTAAAAATAATTTTGAATCTTGATTTCAAATGAATTTTTCTGATAATTCCATTTTTTTCAACAATATTACCTTGACTCAAATTGTGGTATGAAAAAGAGATAGTAGTTGGTTTGTACATTTCAAAAGGTTGCGTGAGATCTGAGCAACTTTTGTGTTCTGGACGATAGCTGAACTGAGACAAATTCTCATATTCAGATGGCAAGTGATGGTTGAAGCTTCGTTTTCTTTCCAACGACATTGACCATTTCAAATTATGATCGCTTCCCGGCAGGTTTGTATAGATCACCTCCTTCTGGAGAGGCTCCGGGATTCGAGGAATCTCAAAACCAGTTCTCTGCGGCCGATAACCATTATCATTGCCCGGTTTACGCTCGCTTTGTGTTCTAGCAATTCTTCTTTTTAGGGTTGAGTCAGGTCGTTGAGAATAGGATCGAACGTATGCTGCTCCTAGACGCCGAGAAACCGGAGGCGGTTCTCTTGGGTAGTCTAGGTTTTGGTATTCTGATGGGGCGTAGTCGGATGGTTTCCAAAAGTCGGGGAGGTATAAGGAGTGTCGTCGGAGATTCATGTTAAAGCATTTACAGTTAAGAACCTAAAGGAAGCAGAGTTGTTTTTTGAAAGCCGGTCAGAAGAAAAAGAAGTGGCGGGTAATATCAACAATAAGAGAACAGTTGAGTAGATCGAATGAGATATTATTTTTGAAACAAAGCTACAGTACTAACTAATGATCTACAGAACTTGTCAGACATTTGTAAATGGTACCTTTCCGCTAAAAAGGTAAATTTCAATGTCTGAAAATGTGATGCGGCGGAAACATTTCCGATCTACTGAACAAAAAAAGCTTCAATTTTTTATTTTTTACGATTCATCCAAACGAGATAAACTGCTTGATATTTTCACTACTCAAGCACCTGTGTTTTTCTGGACGACTTGCCACCTGATTGTATTAGAGCAGGATATCTCATTTGGATCGATATGTACAGAAAAAGATGCCATCTACAAAATTCGAGCTCCATTTTTGCTTAGTTGTGCTGAAAGTTTTAGTTTTCAAACAAGGACATTTTTGACATTTTCAAGTTTTCCGCAATTCGTCTTTTCATTAAAAAAAGAGGTTTTAAAACTTTAACCAAACCTATGGATCAACTTTCTCGATTCCGGTGAAAAATATCAAAAAGTAATCTATTGACTTAAAATATCAAAATTCTGATAAATATTTCTTTAGTTGCCCACTTGAGTATATATCCGACAGGAAATGAGATATATGGGCTTAAAGTAATGGTTTAAGTGTTCTTTTTTAGGAGAAATACGGTATAACAACTGATCTTTAAGGAAGAAAATGAGTGCTAATCTTGGAGCAAAAATGTGTATGATTCTGTTTTCAAGAGTGCCTCTTGGTCATTTGGACGACGAAAAAAGATAGAGGAAAAGAGGAAGACTCTTTCTTTACAAACCTGTGTTTTACGGCCAACAAAGCAAGGAGGGGCAATCAAGTGAGCGAGAAATGCATGAGCGTGAGCTAACAAATGACCGTATCAGTGGCACTATATTCTTGAGTGCTTTTTCGGATGGGAATAAAACAAAAAGCCTCTTGAATGGATACGGAAAAAGGAATGGTAGGAGAGTGGAAAGCCAGCAGAGGAACACAAAAATTGAGGAAATAGGTGATAAGGTTTTTTCTCAATTTTATTGATGCACGACAATTTTTTTTCCTCGTCGTTCCAAAATATGAATTGAAGGATGGTAAACAAATTTCGTATGTTCAAGCTAGTTGAACCTGTTATTTGTTTTGCATATAGTATTATAATCCATTAATAGGTGGGAAGAGGTAATATACAAGTCTACATTACTAGCTATATACATAGGAAATATTGTCGAAAAAAACATGAATCGACAGCGACGATCTCCGAGAAAATGGTAGATGAGAGGTTGTATGTCAGAGGAAAGGCAAAATTTTTGATATCTATGGTGAGGTCGCAATTTCCATTCGATCTGACACAGATTTCGAATGATGATTTGGAAATGGAAAAATTAGCATAATGTGTACTCGTTTCTTTTTTTTTTGTTCATGTTGTTTGCTTTCCTTTTCTCATCTTTCCTATTATATATTTTTTAGTTGTACAGCTATCAAGAAGCGAGAGGACAAGAAAGGGAAGCAAGCCAATAAAAACTAATATAAACATTTTTCTCATTGAATTCTCTTTTCGGCATTATGTCATAAAAGTTTTTGGGAGGGTAAAAACTGAAGTAAAATAGAAAATAATAAGTTGTACTGTATTTTAAGTGAAACTAATGGAAAAGAGGATATCGAAAAGAAAGCCGTAGAAAGAAAAGTAGAGTGAAGGACGGGAGTGTGGAAATTGAGCAAATATATTTGTGATCTCAGAGATTTATGGTGAGAAGTTTGACACCTGCCCGGGAACGCTAATTACGTGAAATCTCAACCGGAAGAGGGGTTCGGTTTCGGTGTAGATTTCTAGGAATCGATTACTCATTCTAATTAAGAAAACGCCCTCAAAAGTCGTTTTTCATGATTTTTGGCACTTTTTTCCCTCTAAAAGTTTTCTCAATTTTCGTGTAACTCGACCTTTTGCCCAATTACATTTTACAGCTCTATTTGTTCAGGTTACTTCTTATACTACATCACACTTTGAAGGGGGTGACTAACAATTCCCTTTCATTTTTGAAACAATTGTAATCCAACTGTCTCTCGATAACAAGAAGAGGAGGGTGTCTCATCAGTGGAACTATCAGAAAAAAACATTTGACAAAAAATAAAAAGTTCTGCTGAGAATAAGAAAATGACTCACCATTGTTTGGTGACTCCAGACTTCCCTCAACATCTGACGAGTTTCGCATTTTGAAGCCTGTATCTGCTGAAAAAACTGGAATTCTTTAAAAATTTTTAGTAATAATGATGTGATTAACTACAAAAAAAAAGAGTCAATAACAGTTCAAACGCGATGATGCAAGCAATACATACTCTCCAAACAAAAATGCACATTGAATGGGAGGTTATTGGGTGCGTGTCTTGGTGATAAGATAGCAGTACTACATTGTTATCATTCTGGATGCATAGACAAAAAAGAGTGAAAATCGATTTTATTCAGAAAATGTGAATTTTACTCACATTTTTTAGTGTCCGTATCCCGAATAATTATTGGCCGCCGCCTTATCAACCGCTTGCCAGCGTTGTCTTGCTGAAAAAAGGAGGTAATTTGAAATGGGCGGGGAGGTAGAAATAGTTTCTGGCCGGAAATTTTGGGTGGGGTGGTATTAATTACCTTTAGAAATGGATTTTCTGAGATGTTGTTGCCGTTGCAATCCATGTTGAATTTTTTTTGAATATTGAATTATATTTCTTTGACAATAAGAAACAAGAATTTGGTTCCAATCGTTCGTTAATCTGCAAAATAAACATTGTTTACAAAAAATTGAAATCGAGAAGAGGCTTCACTGAATTCTAATCCAATATTATTATTTACAGTTTCCTTTTCATTTCTTTTGTGTTGAGAAATCTGCTTCATTAACAAACTCACATGGGAAACTGTTGCCTCTGCGCAGATTTCGTATCCTAGGAAGGAAACTGAGCGGGGCGGTGGTTTCCAGTTTAGCGGTTTTCTGAAATGACGGCGGGCACAAATTATCGAAAGTTGGTAATTGGCAAAAAACGAAAAACGGAAAGAAAGACAGATGGCAACAGTAAGAATTTGGTTTATAAAAAAAGGAACAAAGGGAACATGGAAATGAAATGAGAAATTCCAAGTGGCAATTGGATTTTAATTTGTGAGATCAGAGGTGAACATTTCTTAATTATAGAAAAAGGGAACAAGAAAGTATTTCAGAGTTTCCTTGCGGTCATTTTGTCCATTTTCAGGAGCATGGAGCTTGGCTGGCAAGTTTCGAACAATTTTGAAAATTCCGAACGTATGTAGATTAAAGAGTTTGCATTCACAGACTTATTCGAAAATTTCAAGTTTTTCAGTTTTTTGTTTTTCACGTTCTCAGAACTAGAACAGCCAAAAAAGGTTTGTCTTTCAAAAATCGGCAAATATCTGAAAAACTAGGAATTTTCAAAAATTCTGATAAAGCATAACTTTCAATCTAAGTCTGTTTTTCAACCTCTAAAATTTCAAAGTGATCGGAAACATGACGGCCGATCTCGAAATTCCTGAACATGGACAAAATGACCGAAAATATGACGTATGATGTAATTCTAGAATAAAAGAACTAACAGAATTTGTTAAATATACCAATTGAATCAATAGTGAAATTAAACTTAAGGTATTATGAATTGAATTGCAAATCAATGAGGAATCAATTGCATTCAAATGTTCTCTCCGATCCAGATACCGATTTCAACGGGCGCAATTATTCAATCATTCCACTTCAAATAATCTTCTTCTTCCTGAATTTCGCTGATCACCCAAACATCAACAAAAAACCTCATAAGAAATGGCAAGAAACGGAAATCATTGCAAACACACGGAAACAGAGAAAAAGAGGTATATGAATGGAAAGGTCAGACACGGTGGTCCGCAAGTCACTTGGTATGCAATTAAACCGGGACGACGTTGGTTAATTATTCCTTGTTTTGCTATACCAGTCAAAGTAATAAGAATAGTTGTGGGTGGTTGGTGAACACATGTGTACGGAGTCTTTTTTTGGAGACGAAGAAAAGTGGATCATCAATTCACTCATTGATTTATTAGTCTTTGTTTTAGAAGCTGTTAGATTGGAATACGAGATTAGAGAGGAAAAACTAAACTTATATACTTCTAGAAAGCTGTTAAAAAGTCTCAGAAAAATTTTTGTCTCAAACAAATCAAAAACCTAGAAATACTTGCCACCTGACCTACATCACAGAAAGAAAGAACTGGTGAAAATCTCAAACATAAACAATGAACGGTTTCTCAACTTAAAGAAAAAATGGCGAAGAGCTCAATGAGCAACAAAATTTTGCTGCCACAGTAACTCGGGTTAACATGGCGGGTCCCCTTCACGTTGTCCGTCTCGGCGATAGAAGAAAAAGATCAGGGAAGATCACATTTCGCGGCAAACACATAACCGGAAAAAGGACTAGCCGCGTTGACTGTTTTGTGGACCGATACGCGCACACGTATGTGTTTGTATGTGTGTGCTGCTTGCTTTCACAATTTCCCTACGTTGCTCGCCCTACTTTTTTTCCATTCCTTAGCCTCCTATTTCTCTACAATCACTTACTGTGGAGCTCAAATTTTGCCTTAATGTGTGTTTGTGCTTCTGCTAACACCTGTAGGGCATAAAATGAAAAACTAGAGAATTCAAAAAGAAATGATAATTTTTTTTTGCAAAAGTAAGAAAATCTTAACCTCACTAATACGCATTATAACGCTTCACTCTATCAAGAATTTTTATTTTGGGTGTTTCACCCTTTCGAATAGAATTTTTAGAACAAAAGAGCCAGCAGGCAGCAGAAAAAAACGAAAAAAATCTTCTCACAGTTTTTTTTTGTAGAAAACTAAAGAAACATGATTCAACATGTTCCGTAAAGTGTATGTGTTTAAATATAATACGTACTGAAATATGGTGATGAGTTTTAGATTCGAAAAAGGCTTTCTTTGGCGTTTTTTATCAGCTTGGACCAGAAAATCACACATCACCCCAAAAAGAACACAAACACATACTAACAAAAAAACTGAAGCCTTAGACACATAACACATTACAGTACATTACGCTTTTGCGGATTAATGATGTGATTGAAGAATGCTGATGAAGAAATGAAGAAGATGGAATAGAAGATGAAGAAGATGAAGATGTAAAAAGTAGTATGGTGGGAAAAAGAAATTTGAAAGCTTTCTTGGGAAACCGAACGCATAGGGTGCATATTGAATTGCATCTTTGGGAATGAGTGTGCACAACAACAACACTTCTAATGAAATGCAAATGAAGCTAGTTGGGGTCTACAAGAGGAATGTGTGTCACCAAAGGTAACCTTCATTTCTCTAAAAACCACAACCTTTGAGGATGAGGAAGATAAAAAGAAGTGAGTAAGTGTGTCCGGTTGGTTAATGAAGGCTAATATATCTTGTGGAACTGCGCGGGTTTTCTGGCGACGCTACGAGCCCGGCACAACACAACAAATGACCTTTGGGGAAAATTTCCATATGGTTTTAATGAAACGAAAGTGACGAAGAACATTTGTGCACTACTGGGAGAGTAATTCGAGCTGACGTTTGGGTGAGCAATATGAAGAAGAACTCCTCACCTACCAAGGAAACCGTTGTGGTGTTATTGTGTACATGGGGGTGTTGACAGAAGAAAGGGCAACTTCACAAGGCTCATCTTACCACAAAAATGAACATTGTGATTGTTTTTACAAAGGTGCACGATGTGAACAAAATGCAAGAGGTTCGGGAAAAAACCGTTCTGAATGAATAAGTACAAAACTGCCGCCGTTTTTTTTCTGGGTTTTCCCGAAAACTTTTTTCTCAATTCTTGACGGAATGTCAGTTTAGTGAACTATTAAAAGAAGATGACGTTGTTTTTGTGAAGAAGATAAGTGTTTCGAAGAAGACTACGGAAGTTTTCTTTGTACTAAAAAAGATTTTCTATACAAAACAGTGGGAATATGAAGAGAGAAGAAAGGAAAAAAATGAAGATGCGTTCTCAAATTCATAATATTTCCATCAATGGAAACACCGTATAAGAGGGGCCCACAAAATTTAAACTTTGAGAAAAATTTTCTGAGTTCCTGTGGAAGATATTTAAAAATTGTCAACTGATAATTTGTTCATTATAATATTATAAGCGTTTTGGCAGTTGATTAATATTTGATTTCACGCACGAAAATTCAAACAACTGAGCTTTTTATTGGAAGGCTGAAGCCCTCGATTTTATGGTACTTCAAAGAATTGTTCAAGATTTTTGTCTATTTTGTAGAATTAAAAAAAAATGTGAAAGTCGAAATTTTTTGAAGGGAATAATTAAAAATTGAGAAACTGTATTTAATTAAACATTAACCTAAACCGCAAAAATCTTTAAAACTTTATGGCACTCAGTAATTAGAATAAAATATTTTTAAAATATTTTTTTTGAATATTGTTCCTGAATTTTGTAAAAAACGACTTATATAAACCACGAGAAATAAACCGGAAATCAAAAAAATGACGAAGATTTTTGATGTGCACGTAATATGCTATTTTCAGACGTTCACAAACAACAAACCAATCGTCACTAATTATTATTTTCTCTAGAAACGTAATGTCAAGTTTATTATATTTCTTAAAAATTTCCAATAGATTTTTGAGGACGAATTAAGATATTTTGAAATTTCAAACAAATTTTCTAGTCAGCACGACTTGAAAAGCTTAAGATTTTCATCAGTTATTAGATGTAATACACAATCAGAATGGGAAAAAACTGTAAATCATCAAAAGACAATTCAAAAATAAAATGAACAGCTGCTTGTGGACCACAGGTGCATGAAAATGTGTTGAAGGTCATTTCGGACCCAAACATAATAAAGTTAAGAAAAAGGCTTTGCAGCTGTTATACAACACAACAGCTGCGACTATAACAAATGTCTGAGGGAAACAAATCCGAACACGTCCTGGGGGTTTATCGGTGTCTTCACTTGTCCATAAAACTAAAACCAGTGCGAAATGTTTAGAGTTGCGCTTAAGAAGAGGCGTCCACAAGTAGTTGTACTTCAGAACGCTTGACAAATATACGACGAGAATGGAAATAAGAAGAAGAAGAGGAAGAAGTGAGAAAGGTGCCTTCGGATTAGTACATGACCAGCCAGAAAAAAGTGTATGTTCATCCTAATCGTTTTTTCTTTTCCTTTCCCGTGTCCACTCTATTAATCCAACTACTACTACTTCCTAAGAATTCCTTTGAAGGTCGTATCAAGTGATACAAGACGAAATTTGCGTTTCTGAACAAATTTAAAACAGAACGTTTTGTGTGGGTGGGGTAGGTGGTCTACTGCTATCAATAGAAAGAGAGAAGAAAGAAAGAAATAATAATAATAATTTATTTGATTCAGGACTATCAGTCACTTATAAAATCAATGTGTTATAAATTAAACAAATGAGTTAGAAATTATGTTCGTCTAGGAACAGGAAAGAAGATAAATTAACATGAATTAAATTAGTTTTAAAAGAGATGGATGAAATCAAGGGCGGGAACACGGTTTTTGGAAGCGAGTTCCAGCAGGATATAATGCAGAGAGTAAGAAATTGAGCAGAAAGTTTTGAAGCATTTTTTAATGTACATCGAATGTGATATGGGTGGCGTCTTAGATGATTATGATGAAACAAGACAATGAATAGATTATGGGCAATTGCAATTTCCCGGGAAACTAGAGTTTTATACATAAAAACTAGATCGGATAGAAGTCGACGGTACTCTAGAAAGGTAGGGCAACACAAGTGAAAATTGGTATTGAGATGCAAATGATACATGAAATGTTTCCATATTAAATCTAGGTCGAACGTTCATCTCTTTTCTTCCTTTTGCCTTTCCGAGAGAGGCATCGGATGCATAACAAGTGGACCGGGAGGGTATCTATAGTGCCAATCTAGCCTATATTTTTACTATATCAGAAAACTAGCCCTACCCTTCCAATGGCAATACAGTCATTCTGTGTTTTGATGGATAATGGTTAGGCAATTAGACAGTTGCATTGGAAGTATTTGTGAGAAGACGACTCCAACAGACAGTTTCTACTATTTGCTGTGACAGTTTCCGAAACGTTCCTCAAACTCTATTCTAATTCCAAGTTCTTTTTTTTTGGGAGAAGTGTTTAGGCACTTGAACTATTTGAACATTGGAGACGGAATAAACATGATTCAAGTCTGGAAAAAAATCGCTTTTCGAAAAAAAAGTTCCCGGGATTTCAAAACTTTCAATATTAAAGATTGTATCGATGTATCGGAAATCGTTTCACTATTCAGGTTTTTTAAATCAATATTTATAGAAAAAATTCTGTTTAAAGAATTACTGTTTTTTTTCGATTGTTTCAGAAATTATAAAGATGAAAAAAGTTAGCCCAAAAAATGTGCTTTACGATTTTTTCAGAGTTTTGAACTTCTCTGTCGAAAACACACCCACTTGTGAAAATAAGATTTCAATTTTGCTGATTTTTCGAGTGTAAATCTCTGATCAGTTTTTAACCGAAAATTTCTACGAATTCCAAATTCCTATTCGAGAAAAATGCAAATTTAATTGAGCCATTTTATTTGAAATGTAAACGTTATTTGTTGTTTTTCCATTTTCTGCCTACTCTCCACACCCAAAAAATGCAATTTTTTACAGTCAAACGAATAAGGTCAAATAGGTTGACATGTGAAAAAAATAGGAAAAAAAGAGAACTAGATTCAACTGCCAACATTCGCCACTTGAAAAAATTGTGGTATACGACAAAACTTTTTGCGGGAATGACCGCAAAAATGAGAATTATTGGTTGACAATTGAAAAAAAAGAACAATCGAAAATGGTTGTCTCGTCGATCCGGCGACAGGTGTGAGGAAATGAGGTGTGATGAATCCCGAAGATGGTTGTGCATGGGTGGCGGTGCGGAGCAAGCTGCGCGGCAAACATTCGAGGCAACCCCCCGGGTACATTAGCCGGAAAACGACGACGCGATTTTGCCCGTGACTTGAAAACAATAGAATTTGGCAGTCAATGACAATGGTATTACGCCGAAATTTCCAGAAGATTCTCCTGATTTTTTTTTCGCTTGTTAATGACTTTGTTATCGTGTGTTTTCATTTGCAAGCAGAGTGAAACAATTTCCGTCAACTTTCTTTTTTCCTCCCAGAGCAAGATGTTGCTCATTCCTCTTGTTTGGGTGGCATATTGGGGGAAAGAATAAATTTTGTGAAACGGAATGAGATGGTGGCGTGCGCGTGATTGCTAGGGGTAACGGACGGATGGATGGGGTCAGGACGGAATGAAAGAAAAAAATTGGTTTCAAACATCGAAAAGAGACATAATACTTTTATTCTTCTCATCATGGCAGCACCGAGGCAAAGAGTGAGTTTTAAGAAAACGTGAAAAAAATTAAAGATTTTGGCGGAAAGAAATTAATATGATATTAAGAAGCTCCAAAATCTCAATAAATATAATTATTGAACATCTAGTGTTACATGTTCGGCTAGAAAACTAATAACATCTAAAGCATATAGGGCTTCTGTCAATTAAACCCAGTTCAAATTATTTTTTGTAGAATGTATCATAGTGATAAACTGAATGTTTTCATTTTGTTATGTGAGTTAGATACCCTAAATTCTTAGATAGAAATCCACTCTGTACGAGAATTTTGAGTTCAATTATCTAGATTCCTCTGCGGTACATGAATTATCTGTCAACTAATGAAATGTTGATCATATTATCACCAAAAATTACTTCGTTGACAAAAAATTAGATATCTCTTACAGAAACTGAACTAATTGAGCTAAAAGCGCATTTCTAGGGCTGGCTTCTATTATTTTATTGGTAATTTAAATATTGGGTATTGAATAAAATCAAGAAATACGAACAAAAAACTATGATCAGACCAACAATGCGCACCAATTCTACGAAGATTGGATGGACTACAAGAATCGTGAGCGTCGAGCTTCATCGGCCACCACCGAAACGATTAAAAGTCTCAAAAACGGGAAATATCAGCTTTATGACGAATACAAAGCGCGGCTTTCGAAAACGCCGGCAAGTTTCTGGGGATATATACAGACAGAGAGGGAGAGGGAATAGGATTAAAAATTATGATGATTGTTATTCTTCAGTCAAGCACACCCACACCACCACCTCAACCTGTCGTGTCGACATCCGCCAAAGCCAAGAGACAATGTCAGTGAAAATAGGTTTATAGCTTCAAAATACCCTACAGTCTGTATTAGAAGGGCCCTCAATTTTCTACTTCCAGTCATATTGGGCTCATGTGAGATATCTGTTCACTGATGATTTTTTATCATAAAATCATAAGTTTTTGGTCGTTTGACACATTTCTGGAATCTTGCATAAGAACCGAGATAAATAAGCTATGACTTGATAATTTGAAAGCTCTTCTATTGCATATTTCATAGTAAATTTCTATAAAAATGTTTCGGATGTTTCTTCAGCTCTTCCAATAATTCAACCAATTCGCGAGAGGAAATCTGCAAAACCAGAAGCGATAGATTGGAATAATTTGAGTGACGAGGTGGACCGAATTAAAAAAAACAATTATAAGGGTTTTGCTTCAGATGAAATCCAAAATCGAAGCTGACTTTGGTCCATTCTACAAATGGGTGATCAATGGAAGAACCGACGATTTGAAAAAGGAGATTATTGAAAAACTGTTGTTCAAGACTAATTAAAAATGATATTTTTTATTAAACTATTTTTGATATTTTTTTGTCACCGGCTTTCATTGAAAAAAATTATCTCAGTAAATCATTTATTAATGACTACCCAACATCGAACCAAAGGAAAAACAAAAAGCGACAGAATGTACAAAATGTGATAATTCTCGATTACACACCGATATGTGACCGACGTGGCAATTCTCAAATAGAGAAATAATCGAATTGGGAAAATATATAACAGGAAAGCTTGGGGAGGGGAAAAAGTGTTCAACCGTAAAAGGAAATCCTGAGATGTGTGTATTCTCAAGTTAAAATAGATCACCAGAATGTAAGGAAAGGGTTTTAAAGTTTCAAAGATAGTTAAGATAGAGAAGTTCGTTCCAAGTATTGGACATCGTTAGAAAAATCTAAAAATGAATGTGTGGAGAAGTGTGGACCAGAGATTGAAGATGGAGATGCACATTTTCAAATGTCGGACGTCGTGTGCTATCGTAGTTCCAGCAAGGCAGCATTTGCTCAGTGTACAGTTTGGCTGGACACATTCTGGGCCGAGATAGGACTTGCTGAAAAAAACATTTATATAATTTTTCTTGGATATTCTGTGGTTACCTTCAATGATCCAGTGGAACTCATGATTTGAAGATTTTCCACAACTTCATCATCGGACATATCAGAGAACGGTTTCTCGGAACACAACGAGAAAATCTCCCACATAGTGACACCGAACGCCCAAACATCACTAGCAGTTGAGAACTTACCCTGAAAAAAGAACATTCTATGTGATGCAAATCTCTCTATTGACTTACCAGAAGCAAAGCCTCCCAAGCCATCCATCGGATCGGGAGAACAAATTTTCCCTCGACCTTATAATACTCTTGTGAGTAAAGGGAGCGAGCCATTCCAAAATCGGCAATCTTCACATTTCCTTCTCCATCCACTAAGCAATTTCTTGCTGCGATATCTCTATGAACAAAATTACAAGATTCCAAGTAGGCCAACCCAGCGGCAAGTTGGGTGCAGATGGAGATGCAGTGGGATGTGCTTATAGTTGGATTTTTGAGGATATGTGATTTAAGATCCCCGTTCTCCATGTACTCCATGATACACAGAATGGGTTTTTGGATGGTGCAAACTCCAACAACTTCAACCACATTTGGATGTTTCAAGCTACCTAAAAAAATTGGGTATTTTAGTTCAGCAACACCCTATAATAATTCATACCAAGAACTCGGATCTCCCTATGGAACGAGAACTCGTCGGCTTGGCTTATTCCATGAAGTCGTTTCACAGCGACTCGTCGGTTCTCCAACTGACATAAATCTACTTCGCCAAACTCTCCCTCTCCGATTCGGCTCACATAGACCAACTTGTCTCTAGCGATTTCCGGAAGCGTTGTGCAATAGACCTCTCCATAGTCCGAATATTTAACAATAGATGAGAGTGGATTGCTGGAATCAAAACTATTCTAGACAAGATCCCAATTTCATTTCTCACCTTCTTTTCTGTGTGTCATATGGTCCATCAATACCATAGAGCAATGGGGTGTTGGCAGTAACATCGGAGCAACTGAAAGAATACAATTGAAATGTCACAATTTGTTGTATTTATTTGCCCTTTTTTCATTGTTGTGCGCGAAAATGCTACCATATATATGTGTTGATTCAATTCAAAATATTTGCCTCCCATTTCCCATGCCCATTTACACTTTCATCGAATATAAACAACTTACATGCTAATGTCCGGTTCAGCGTAATCGCTTATAATCGGCGACATTGGCATCTTCTCAATCAACGCATTCTGAAGATTATCGCGAGCCATTTGGTAGGTTGATGGAGAGACATGATGCTTAATGGTGTTTCCGTCAATAGTCAAAAGAATTTCACGTTTAGCATTTGGAGATGGAGAGGATGCTTTAACACGATACTCGCGTTTACGGTAGAGAATTGCGATAACGATGACAGCAACAATGAGGAACATGAAGAAGAAGATGATGAATGCTGAAAAAAGAAATAATGATGAATATTCTTGTCCCCGAAAAATTCTCTTACCAAGCATACTAGTGCCATCATCGTGCTCGGTTACAGAGAAATATGAAACTGAATCCGGGATCACCACGTCATCATGGAAGAGCTCAATATTCGTGTGGTTAGATTCAAAATTGACCTCGGACACAAAGAGCCAATCGGAACCAGTTCCGAAATTGATTCGAAACTTTGCATATTTGGCAATCTGATTGGGAACTGGAATTCTAATCCAACGAGGAGCCTCGGACCCCGTGTCGTCTGGATTATTGAAGTGTACGATATTGTCCGAGTATTTCTTTCCATCATTGGAGAACAGTATGCTGACCGAAGAAAATGCTTTCGCGCTCTTTTTGAACTCGTTTGCAGTATGAATCAAAACTCCCGAGATGTTTCTCAACTCTCCAAACTCGAAGGACATCTTCACACTACCGCTTCGCTTTCTTCTCCATCCAACCCATTTGTGATGGTTAACAAAAACATCCTTTTCTCCCACCTCATTATCGTACAACTTGCCAATTCCGCCGGTTAGGTGTGGCGAGTCGGCGAGATTGCCATCGTATGAAAAGTCGTGATAAGAAATGCCCGACTGCAAGTCGCCCTGTTCAATGCCGTATGAAATCACACTATCTGTAAATGGGAGATGTTTCAGAGTGAAATGAAAAGATAGAATAACTTACCATCAAATGGGCATCCGTAGACTTCTACTCGCATGCAGACAGTTCTAGTCGAGTTGGATATAGGGACAATTCGTATGCGTCTGGCAATGATGGCTCTATCCAAAACTCGTCTGACTGCATTTCCAGTGTTGTTGTTTGCAGGGATTGTCTGAAAAAAAGCATTTTGTGAAGAACAGCTAAAGTGGGATTGAGTTCAAATTTCGAAAAAATTGAATTCACAGTATTACACAAAAAAAATTATGTTTGGCTCTGTTTTTGTGGGAGATAGAGAACTACATTGCCATCTGATTATGTGGTTTACAGAATACTATGGGATAAGCTTTTTTTCAGATGATACCAGCTCGATTTCTTTAAGATAAACCTTTGTCACCAAAAAAAGTGCCTAAAATGGCAAAAATAGAATTGAGCTGATAATTGTGCTATTTTATAACCGCCTTGGCTGGAGTTGTTACAAAAAAATGTCATTACAGAACTGAAGCTCTATTTTGTTTAGTCTCTGCATTTTTCAGATTATATGAAACATTCTGTACTGCTATTTCAGAAAGCCTAACTAAAGTTGTTTGCCTCTCTGAAAAATTTAAAACATAATATAAATTAGTTCAGTACTGTACAACTTCACGTTTTAGCAGGTTTGCATATATTTCACATCTGTACGCCCTAATTAAAATTTCGCTGTTCATCCAGTTTTTTGTTACATTACTATTACAATCTGCATTTGACTTTCCCTTCATTTAGGATTACGGAAGTCACTAGAGCAGAAGAAGAGGATTAACCGCGGCAAACAGTTACTTGAAAGACACACCGGCCGGCCATTTACGGATTGACCCCTCCTCGCCGCGCTTCTTGATGCCATTCCATTAACCGGTTAGCTACCAATCCGTTTTTTATGTCCTACAGTCCTTCTCTCTATGTTCAAATTCCAGTTATGCAAGACGAGATAGCTGGCGACATATGTGTCGATACGATCTTGAGCCGATCCGTCTCTCGACAAGTGGCTGGCAGATGTATTGTCACTCAGACTTACTCTCTAAGAACCTTTCCACCCTTGTTTTCCACCCCCATCGGTACCGCATTTACGACAATCCGTCTTACAAGTACAATGCCAAGAAACAAGTGTCAAGTGTGTGCCTGCTGCCTGTTGTTGTCAGTCCAAATTTCAACTAATTTACCCCAACTACCAATTTCGAACCCCTGAGTGGTGGTACTGGTGTACAAGGAGAGCTACTTTTGCAGAAAGAAAAGGGCATTAAAAATGTATAGCGTGTCTATCGTGACCCCTCTGTTCTTGATATCCACTAAACACAACAAAAAATTGATGTCCCATACACTTTTCCCATCAAACACAACAAAAAACTAAAGGGAAATGTGAATATGATGATGGCATTTGTATATAGCGGAAATTTGAATTTCAATGGCTTGATATCTAATCGGATTGAGAAAAGACCTTGTAATAAATCTCGGATAACGGGTTTCTCTGTATTCAAATGTGTTCCTTGCTGATTCACACCCAAACACGGTTGCTCGTATAGCGACAGTATTACGACCAGAAAAGTCATATTCCCCTATTGTTCGACAAAAAGGCGAAAAGTCTTTTGTGATTCACAATTCTAAGAAATGGGTGCAATCCGCATAAATCTAAACGAGCTGACCGAAAGGGTGCCGATACGATAATTAGCGGACATTTTGAATGAAAAGGACGAACCTCTAGCTCGAAATCGTCTTTATAGGATGCCCAGGCATTTAATGAAGGTCGCCAATACTGAATTTTGAATGCGGTAGCGTACTCCTGTCCTCGACCGTCGTCATAACGTCCCTGAGTCTCCACAGAAGTAATGACTGCAAAAATTTCAACATTTAATAGTTCTTTACGATTTTTTGAAGGTACCGGTATCAACGGAGAAGGAGATTTGAAGCCATTCCTTACTAAGGGAGTTGATTTGATTCTTTGGACACCAGGCGCCACTTCCAGATTCTTGATGAGCCCTGCAATGGAAAATATAGGATTGCTCTCAATTCCAAGTTTCGTGCTCCCTCTCCAGATGAGCTCCTCTAATCAAGATTTTTATCGCGCGCAATGCAACACATTGCAATTAGGAAGTGAAGCTATGGAAGACGTCCGCCGCTTTCGTCTCTGCGGTCTGTCAAAACAATCAAACTAGATAAATCGCTTGTTGAGGCGTTAACGTGAGTGACGACGACGCCTGATGAAGCACCCTTCTCACGTCAAAGACGTTCCCTTGGTCTCTAAATTAGATGTTCGTTCCCTTTCTCAATTTCAATGAGGAGTTTCAAATTTGCAAATGAACGTCGTCGGGAAACTTGTGAAAATGAGTGCTAATCCCTGGGCTTCTAAGCCATTCTTGGGAAATTTCGTTTTCTTTTTGAATTCTCTGGAGAGAGCGCGGTCTCAGTTTGCAGAGACTATTTTGGAACAGACGTGAAAGCGGATACTGTAATTATGGTCGGTGGTAATTAGTGAGCTTATACAATAGGGACTCTTTCCTGTTGACGCTATGGCTTACTATAATTAGGACAAGGAGGTGCCGACAAATAGTTCTTTTTTTCGAAGGTTCTAATTTGAACGGGTAGCTATGGAAGCTCCCAATAAGGAATATTTATGTGCAACTTAATGGAGCATAATGCATCAAAATTGCATTAATGTTTCAAACGTTTTACGAATTCTAAATTCGTTCTCCCTTCACTTACCGAGCATGCTGTGGTCCAGTACTTTGCAAGTCGAAACTCGAAGACGCCGAAATCTGCTCATCCCGAATCTTGCGGTTTGACATTCCCAATTGGTGGCTACATTCTTCTGCAAAATTATGGTCCTTGATAGGTAAAGGGTCTCAAGAGATCATGTTACAAAGCGGAATATTTTTTGATCTACAGTTTACTCTTCCCTGTGTTTTGCTTGTTTTGTCATGTACCCCTGTATGCTTTGCCAAGACTAATCTGATCTGCGGTCAACAAGCTACCACGAGCAATTTGGATAAAAAGAGCAAATAGGGCCCGCTCTTTTTGTGACCCCCTTTGACTCCCGCCGTGCTTTGACTCAATTCAATTTTTTCAGTCAAATCAAACCAATGCGTTTTTTAATTAAATGAGCCTGGATTTTTCTTTTTGCTACGCAAATTTGTACTAAAATCCAACAAAAACACTAGAAACCATGAAAAGGAGATGAAGGCAGAAAACAGGAAAAAGAAGGCAAACGAAACCATATTTTACGATCCCTCTCATAATCTCTATTGTTGCCAGGAGGATAATTATACCTGTCTTTTACAACCCCATACAGATGCAGCAGCACATTTTTTATGGCCTCACATTATGGGTTTGCGATCATCGACAACCTGGTGCGCGAGAGTACTCCACTCATCAATTCTCCGGAGCATAAATAACCAATAAAATTGGAAACGTGGACATCTTCTCGCGCATATATCACACCAGGTGTATATGTTGTACCACAGACTAGTGATTTACAACTTGATGGTCCCTCTTACGTTTTGTGATAGTGTGATAGTGTAAAATAAACAATTGGTGTTTTCTTGAATGCGGAAAAGGTGATATCTTGAGTGACATGTGATTTGTTTTAGTTTCTCTGTTGACTTCACAATGGTCCTGACCTTTCGCACCTTTCTCCTCGTGTCCAAACTTTCACAGAATTATCTCTCCTGGAATTGCGCATGGCTACTAATCCCTTAAGATGTTCGCCGACCCGTTGTCAAGTTGCGCAATCTCGTTAATCATGCAAACGATAACAAAACGGATGGCGATAATGGCAGCGGCAGGCCCCGTTATTCTTTTCTCCGACGACTACCTTCTTTTGTTGATCTTGAGAGAAGAAGAATGATAGACTTGGAAAAAGGATAGGTATGAAAAAGAAAAAAAAGCAAAAAAGCTTTTAGGTGAATGACTCAGCTAAGAAGAGAAAGGAGAAATGAAAATGTCAGCCCCCCCCCCCCCCTCAATCAAGTTGGAGACGCAATTAAGTTTTTTTTACGCTATAGACTCGACCTTTTCGGAGCCCTTTTTACCTAGCGAGATGCTCAGGTGAATTGGGTCAGTGTAATAATTGTGCTGTTGTGGATATAAACTGTAAGCAATCGATCATTGTGGCACTTCTCGGATGCGCGCGGCTCCTTTGTGCATTTTGCAACAGTTGTGTCCGGTAACTGTCACCTTCCGCTTTCGATTATATATTACTTCCTCCCTCAGATCTTCTAAGACAAAGACTTTCGCTTCAGGATTTTCGAAAAACCAAGAGAAATGATAAGAAGAACAATGTTATGATGTGTTATTTAGCAATTGAACGACAAGCAGCTGTCAGTACTAGAGGAGACCCAAATGATGAGGTTTTTCGGGAGCACAAGAAATTGGTTTTCTTCTCTATGATGCTTTTCTATGATGCTTTTTTGACGAGCTAACATGACAAATCGAGTCAGAAATTTTGAAAATATCAAAAATCTTTTAACTTCCTTCAACAGCAACAAAAGCGTGTGATTTATATTTTGGTTGCCAATGGCTGGGACAAACAGGCAATAAATCGGCGTGTACTATATTTTCCCTAACCTCCGAATGTCACCACCACCCACACACCTCTTTGTCCCTGTTGCGCAATTGCAAAGCTATTCAGATTTTACGCTCAATGCTCAAGAATACGGGTCGGATGGATTGCGTCTAAATGGATCGACACCTGCCCGACGGCCCCCTAATCGGTCCTCGACATCTTGACTTGTGGCCCCTACTTGATGTTGTGAGGAGAAGAAGAAGATAATGTTGCATAATGCTGGAATCATAAATTTTTAATCCTCGAGATTTTGATCAAGCACCCCTATGTCTCAAGGACCGGGCCTATAATTCATCTCCACTTGTGACCATCCCTCTCCTTTCTACGCCTGTTTCAATATCTTTTGAAACCACTCCTTTAGAGGCCTTTTGATATCATCTTCGCCGACTGACTGGAAATTTCGCGCAAAGATGGTATCTTTTAAAAAGTCCCAAACTAAATTTTTTGGGTTGGTCGTTTACCTTCAACCCCTTCTTCATCTCATCAACTTGTTTCCTTTTCCGGTACATGCCAAAAACGTGATGAGAGCCTAATGGGGTCCCGAAGGAAAAATGTACTAGTTTCTGAGGAGTGCGTGGTGACACCAGAACAAAATATGATGCATTTCTAACACTTTCGTTTTCAACCCCTTCAAACACGACTTCTCGATTTGGTCAAAAGCGGACACATGTTTTTTTCAAAATTTAATGGACCGTATTCCAACTTACTCAATTCCAAAGTGACTACGGTGTTGATATGGAGGAGTAGAAGATACAGTAGTAGTTTCATCGTGACATAGATTTGTAGATAGTGTGTGATGTTGTCGCTCTGAAAAAAAGTAAAGAGGAAATTGAAAAAAAGACGGGTCAAAGTCTGGAAAATGAAGAAAATAAGGAACAACACTGAAGACTACGAAAATTCAATTTGACAACAGCTCCCAAAATGAAATAGAGAAGTGTGAAGAGGCCTGGGGGCAGATGCTCAAATATCCGCTTTTGCGGGAAAAGAGAAAAGCTATTCAGAAAAAGCTCCCGTCATTATACTCATCCTCGGCATCTTTCTCATATCTATATTAGACGAAGAAAATATGGAGTAAGGGCAGCAGGAAATAAGAAAGAAATGAGAAGCATCTTGGGAGAGGGGTGTGAAAAGTTGGTGGTGCTAACAAGAAAAGAGCAAAAAAAGAAATGAAGGAAACATGGATAGGACTTGGGGGTCAATAGTTGCAAAAAAAAGACTCCAAGAACAGATAAGCTTGTCAAGATGCGCCGCGAGAAGTGGCGAGAAGAAAAAAAAAAGCAAAAAAGGCGAAAAATGTAGTTGGTGGTCTAGTTGGTGTGATGCTATTTTTCCCCATTTTTCTGGCGTCTATATTGCGCGCCTCGTCGATTTTCAATTTGCACTTCCGCCACCAATGCTCATCAATTACTACTACTACCACACACTCAATTTCAATTTGAAAATAGGGGTGGAAGATATGCAAATGTAATGAATTGCTATAGTACTGTTTTGGAGGCGCTCGGTGGGAGGTACGAGGCATTAGAAAAAGTGGAATATCATTAGAACACAATTTTTGATACATCTGATGTGAGTGAAAAGAGAGAGTGAGTGTGTGAAGTAATGAGAAAACCAATTGGGCTTCTACGATGAATAGGTAGAAGAGGGGCCAACCACAATATATGAGTTTTTTGGCAGATGACTTCTATCTGTGACTCACGTAGTAGTACTCAGAGAAAAAAGGAGGGACAACAAAAAAGAAAGTTTTGTAAAAGATATATGTGTATAAACATATTAAAAATCATGTAAGACGGCTAAGCGATTGGTTCGGAAGACACGCAACGTGAACCATATGTAAAAGAATACTATGTACATGTGCTGATTCATTTTCATTGTGCACATTAACCCATCAAGAATCCCCCGAGAGAAATGAAAAAGACGAATGGGAAGAAAAATCAAGAAAGAACGGCAAAAAACACTGTAAAGGAATTGTATGGAGTGGTTTTGCACCAGAAGTGGGTGGGGGGGGGGGCCACATGGTGTTTGAGTGGGGTCTTGGGGGGAGGAGACAGGCCCGCAAAGCATAGAAAAGGGGCGGTGCTTCGTAGCGAAGGAAAGTAGAAGAAGAAAAAGAGAGGCGATGAATGACGGGCGCTTCATTACAAAAAAGGAACAACAGGTGTTGAAAATGTGACAGTACTTCTGGAAAAATATTGGATGTTGAAGAGGGGGAAGTTTTATGGTTTTTTGGAGTGAAGAGGCCCTAGTCAGAAGGATCCTAGGGATGCTATGGACGACAGATGTTCGGAAAATGAGTGGTATTAAAAAGCGGAAGGGAAGGAAAAAAGCAGCAAAAAAATTAACTGCAGGTTCAGTGGGAATTAGTACCGATGAGAAGATAAAAAATGGTGACGATGGATGGAAGAGGTAAAGCAGTAAAAAAGCAGAAATCAGGGACAAAACAAAAACAATTATTTGGTGGTTTTAAGAGGGTCTGAACAAAGAATATTCCGAAAACTTGAAATTTTGGAGTTCAACTTACCGTGAAACTTACAGAAGCTACTCTATACGTGCACTTTGGGTTAAATTATCTCGGTTCCTATGAAAAATATCAAAAACCTATCGCCTGATAAAATATTGGTGATAATATTACAAACTTTTTATCAGTTCACAAATTTTTGATATCTCTTACAGAAATTGAGTTAATTGAGCTCAAAGTGCGAGTAGTGATTGTCTTCTATAGGAGTGTCCACAGTAAATGTCGTTCAAATTTTTCTCAAAGTCAGAAACATTATCTGTCGTTCTGGGCTGAAAATCGGAATTTCGTACAACTATAGCTCCAAGAATGGAAAAAAATTTTTTAGAAATAAAAAGCAATCATTGTGGTACTAAAAAAGCTCCATAACCTATAGTTGTACTTTTTATCCGGTTAAAGAGGCAATAACAGTTTCCGACTGATTTCCTGCTCTTTTTTTCAAAATCTCCGTTTTAAAAACTCTACATTCTCAGGAAAACGTGAAAAAAAAACTTTGCTGGTTGTGAAATCTTATCAGAAATCAAATCATTGTACAATATCGTAGAGTTCCTGACTCACCATGGAGTTTGATGATTTTCTGATTCAACAGGAGAGAAGAAGAGGGTTCATTCAACTTTTTTTTTCTTCAATCCCCACACTCAACACAACCGAAAAGACGGAAATTCTGACAAATCGACCGTTAAAGACCATTGAAAATCGGATGGGGTGTACATACGAAAAATATCACGCTAGAAGTACGTTCCATTCAAAAATCCGTCCTTCAGGAAGTGTAATTAGAAACAAAGACCATTTCCCCTCCCGAACGCAATGAGCATGACCAGGTAATGATTTCGCAGATTTATGGAGGGAGATAGATGAGACAATTTGAAAAAGACCATAGAAAATATCTAGGTGAGAAGGTGAAAATGTGGAGGTAAAAAGGCGAGAATGGGATTTGGTGGTGGGGGTAATGTGAAAAACGGAATGAGGGGGTTACCGGAACAAAAAGAACGCCGCGAGAGGGCAGGTAGTTTTTAGGACAACTTCCAGGAGGAATTTTGCATAACCTTCAGCTTTTGTCGGGATGGAAAGGAAAATATGCCGAAAATAAGCGGGGAATAAAAGTGTTATGCAATTCAGGAGGTCAAACTAATGGAACATTCATTGTTGCGTGTTTTGTAAACATTGTAACCTTTGGGAAAGTTTTGATAGCGCTTTCAAATAGAAATGCAATTATTATAGTAGTTGCAGCACAAACAGATACATCTCCCAAGAAACAGAAACAGCAAGAAAAAAAACACTACGCCGCTTTTTGTTTATTTGACTCATCAATCTTCCTCCACTTCCAGAGCATGGAACAAGAGGAAAAAAAAGAACAACTCCACACGAGTAGTAGGGAAGCAATCGATCAGCCGTTCGGGCTCTTCTTTAACACCCCAACCGATAAAATCATTAATTTAAACGACGGAACTTGGAAAGAAAAAAGCTGTGTCTATCTCTCGCGAGTGCTGTTTCTTGAGCGGCTGCTTCTTGCTTGACTCACAGGGTCCTCAACCAGGTTCATTTCATTCCGATGGAAGTGGATTTTGGTGTGGGTTTTTGGGGGAAGTCATAAAAGTTTTGGCGAGAGAAGCAAGGCAATAAATCAAGAGTGGTGGTGGGGGACCCTGTCAGTACGAATTAGGGCTCCCGCGTAGCGGTAAACTAATATTTGCCAAAACGCATGTAACTCACGTTTACCGCAAAAGAGATACCGACAATGTTACATGTTTCGGTGGCATATACCTGAGCGGTTGATTAGTTTTTGGCTCAAAGAAAAGAATAATTGTTAAATGACAAGGGTTTTATTGCTTGGTAAAAAGGGACCAAAAGACAAATCATTGTTGCTCTTCATAAATTGAAAACGAAAATGAAAAAAAAAATTAATTGATTTCCACACCTCAAGTCTCTGATGGGCCGCAAATGAAAGCTTTTCTTTGTCGGAATCTTCAAGAAATGAACCTTGTAATTATGTGCCATGAGGAGGACCTCTTTCATATAATTAGGAGGTTCATTTAGAAACGAAAAATGAAAAAGGAGTAGAATAAAGAAAGACTGTCTCCGGACACGACCTCGAGTAGGAGAGGGACTCCTCGTTATCCACCGACAACATCTCATGTACTAACTACAACGACTACCACCTTTCCTCTTCACCACGCCAACCATCAATTAGTCACACCACACCGTGAACGCCGATAGATTCGGTCCACCGATTTCTTGCGTTCGAAGGAAGTCAGGACGCATGGTGTTTTGGCAAGTTTGGCCTGGTTATGTTTTCGAGATAAGTGTGGATGTCTGGGATGACCTTCAATGAATATCCGTAACTTGTGAACAAAATTAGAAAAAAAAGTTAGTGTTGGTGGTCAGGTGGTTTACTGTATTGACTTGAGTGTGATTGGAAAAAAAAACTACTGAAAAATCGCTGTATCAGCAAAATTATATTCAAAATTATACATTAAATTGAATAATGAAATTGTATAGATGTGTTTTCTATACAACATTTCGAGAGCTCAAAAGTTAATGGAGTCAAAATACCAAGACATTCAAAACTTTGAAAAAGTTTTGAAAGTTAGTATAGACCCTTAATAATTACTCAATTAAAAGAATTACAAACTTTATGTATCACACAAACTGTAATAGAAGGACCTCGACACTGTGCACTTAGACCTTATTTATCTCGTTTGCTGAAAATAGCAAAACATTGTTCACTGACAAAACATTTATCATTTTAATATCAACAATTTTTTAGTTGACTACTTTTCCGTATCTTTTACATGAAACGAGATAAATTGGCCCAAAGCTTGCAGTAAATGGGTTCTTCTACAATCACAGTTCCACGGAAAACTTCCATTGTTATCATTTTTAAGCTCAATTATCTCACTTACTATGAAAAATATCAAAACATTTTCAAAAAAGTATTTTTGATGTTATTATAAACAATTTATTAGATGGCCGCTTTGCAATATTTCGAAAATGAATCGCGAAAAATTGGCTCAATAATGGCAGTTAGTGGAACATTCCATCACAGGTTTGGCAATAAAATTGCATTATTCAGAAACATCAAAATTTGGTTGTATATTGCAATTTCAATCAAAAATCTTAAAAAACGGCTCAAACAATTTTTGGAATGTGAATACCTGAATTTATCATCTCCGAAGAAAGTTTTGAATGAATCAAGTTTCAGTACAATTAAATCCAAGTCAATATTACTTGTAATATAAAAGCGAAATTTTACACTATCCTCAACCTCTTCCCCATGTTTATACAGTAATACAACCTCACAATAAGCGACAATAAGCGACAACGACTAAAATGTGGTAAACTGTTTGCTACTTTCTTTTCCCGCTTACCAAAACTTGTTTGCTTTTTTCCTCCGACCTTTTCTTAAGACTCCGACATCTAGTTATGTTACTAATTAACAGAAAAGTGCGAGAACTCGAGAAATGTGATATGATTGACCCACTACACCAAATGATTGACCTCGTTCCGGTGGGGATTAGCACATTTCGGTGGCATGGGTGGTGTAGTGGTGTCAGATTACTCGGTTAGGAACTTGTTACAAAAATTGACTGACAGATTACAATCTGATCTGGGTAAGAGAAGTATGTGTTCAACAATAGGAAGAGAGGGAGAGAATTCAAATCTTTCTGAGGAGGAAGGAAAAACGTCATAGATATTGAAATAGCGTTTGTAAATTATTCAGGAAGGCAAACGGGCTGCCAGATAAAGAACATCACATTGAATAGGATATGAGATTCGAACAATGTTGCGGAGACAAAAGTCACTTACAGAATAATCAAACAGTTCTCTCTTTTCTTCTTTTTTGAAAATGTTTCTGTTTGAAATGCCTGAGAATGGGAATAGGTACGGTAAGAAAGTCTTATCAGTCACTAAATGAAGCGGCGTGAAGGTGCCAAGTTTATTGGCTGGGAAACTGGCCATTGCTACCTTTTCACCTGATGAGAGGAAGTCGTACAATTGAAGGGAGACAAGCGGAAAAACAAGCCACTAGGGTAAAGTTGTCCAAAAATACGAATACATTAAAAATAGGGGAGGATGAATTAGGCAGTGAAAGAGCAAAAGTGCCGGGAGGGAGAGAGGTGCATTCTTGATCGTGGGAGCCCGCTTTTGTCGCTTCCTACTTTCAGAACGAGCCGCGTTCTTTTGAATATATGGTCGTCTTGGGGTGATTTTATGATCACATTCGCATAATTTTTGAGGATGTGAAAAGGCATACGTGGGGGCAATGCACGAAACAATAGAAAAAACAGATGGAAAACTGGAGAAAAATTATATTTTTGGAGAATACGGTAGAACTGCAAATGGGAAGAAAAAAGGAATTTCGTTTGTAAAAAACAAGAAGCAATTTGAAATAAAGTTACAGTAGTGGAAAAAACCATCGAAATTCGACATTTTCAGGGCCAGCCTACATGGGATCAAGTTTGAATTTTGAAAAATATTAATTTATAGTATTGCAAAAATATATCTTGTTCTGCTTTTTCCAGTTAAAATGAAAAGCGAACTTTGGAGTCCGAAAAAAATATCTAAAAGTGTTCCTATTGCTCTAGGAATTTGAAATTTTACCGACCAAAAATAGAGCTCATTGAATAGGTAATTTTCATTCTGATGAGAACCTGTAACAAAAAGCAGAAAAAAAGAAAAGTGAAGCTGAATTGAGAGTTGTGCTGCTTTCAAACCGTTCTAAAAAAAGTTAGAAAAAACACAAAAGTGCTCTTCTGAGCAACTCATGCAACGTCCACCTTTTTTACTCTCCACACACACAAACACAATATCTAGTAGAAATTGGACAAAAAAATGTGGAAGAATAATGGATGTGTAGTGACGAAAGAGATGAATTGAGATTGATAGCCCTCGGGCGACGCCACTTTTTTTTTTGATAAACATACGGCAATGGAGGAACAAGTGTGAGACGTTGGATATAAAAGTGATGGAAGGGCCCCCTTGTTGCTCTTTTTTCCCCGGGAAATTGGTGGACATAGTTTTGGTGGATGTGTCGGGAGAGGAGATGGGAGGGCAGCCGAAATGAAACATAATGGATGGGTCATGCAAAAATGCGTATTGGATTTCATACACATTTGAATGCCACCATCATTGCAACTATTATTTAAGCCACCCCCGAGCAAAAAAAGAATATATAGATTTTGTGTGAGGCAAATGGAATTTTTTTGGTTTTAAAACGGAGAAAAAATTTCTTAAAAATGGAACCGACATTTGTAAAGTGTTCACTAGTCAAACAAATAGAAGGCAAAATGGATTCAGCATTTTTCCGAGCATCCAAATCCAAATGAAAAACCAAAATTCTCAAGACAATGCCCCCGCTGAAAATTGTAAAAGTTGTTTTTCCCCACAACATAGTCTCTCCATCAAACGGTATCTATATGAAATCCTATAAAAACATTTTCTTATATAAAATAAATGGCGCGTGTCTTTCTTTTCTGACAGTAGCACAATTCCTCCACTATTCTTCTGCATACTTTTTCTGTTAATCCGTCGTCGTTGTCGGTCTTTTCTCCTTAATCTGGACATGGTTCGCCGCATTTGAATATAATATTTGGGACGTGTGCAAATAAATATTTGTTCTGAGAATACCCATCATCGTCGACCTCCTTTTTGATTGACTCTTCATCATTTCAAACATTCTACAGTGTTTCAATGGAACAAAGATTCATTCGACAAATTGTACAGAAAATAACACAAAGTGCATTGAAGCAAACATCACGCTTATCAGAATATCAGTTCTCTGGAGTGAACTTGTGGTCAAAAGTCACTGCCTGAAAGTTCAACAAATTTGCAGAATCTGTTATCTTTTAATGGTTACCCGTGAGCGCTCTATGTTTAGTATGCTATTCCGTTTTGATGCTAGAGTTCTGGCCTGTAAAGTTCAAGTTTGATTGACACAAAAGGTACAAAGTGACAAACCCGGTTTCTGATAAGAGGTAGTTTCTCGTCGAGTATGGATGCAGCCTGGAAACTCACAATAAGTCAGAAAAAATAAAGAAAATTACCCTTGATCCAACTTCATTGTCCATGGATTCGATAATATCATAAACTGCGCGTCCACGAGTTTCAGGCATGTTTCTGAACGGAATTTCCATTTCGAACAAGTTAAAGTTAGGAATACTGTAGCTTACCTGTATAAGTAGATTCCAAAAATCACCTGAGTGATAACAAATGGTACGAAGAAAATTGGCGGGAAAATTGAGTTTACTATTGGGAACACACTGACAATTGGCGTGTTGATCAGCATCGAACCAAACATCATAGCCTAGAGAACTCATGCTTTCTGTTTTAAAATTTTCTCGTTTTAGTAAAGAGCTTACCTGGCCGACAGACGTTCTTGCAGACGGTGGGAACAGTTCTGATACAAAAAGTACTAAGATAGAGTTAACTCCAGTCGCTGGAACCAGCACCGCTAGAAACTCAACACCAAGATCTGGAAAAGAAAAAATAGAATTTTGTAAAATATGAATTTTCCGAAAGCTCACACATGATCTGAGTAATCAAACTAGAGCCAGAAATGAATATGATGATACTTGTTGCAAAGATCAAAATTGATTTTGTGTATCTGGAATTTTGTATTTGATTCTTAAACTGGTTTCCATATTTATACTGCATAATTCCAGCAATAAAGAATGTTGGGCGTCTTCCAAGCGTATCAAGAAGTATGGTGCCAACGAATTTCGTTGGAAGCAGTACAATTGTGATTATGAGATTGATGTTCATTGCCTGAAGGAATAACCAATTACATGAACCGTGAAGCCTGCAAAAAAAGGCTCACTTCTAACTTGGAGGTCAATTTATCTCGGTTCACGTGAAAAATATCAAAGGTTTGTAAGTTGAAAAAATACTGGTGATATCATGATAAACATTTTATCAGTTGACAAAATGTTTGTATCTATTACACAGACCGAGATAATTAAGCTGAAACTTAAGACACATTCTCTGAGAGAATTGAGATCGAGTCAACAGGCGATGGCAATGGAAAAAATCAAAATGATCCTAGAAGTCTGATATTGTATGTGGTGGGTATAGGGACTACTCTGAGACTTTTGACCATAATACCTATAGGCCACGCCCCCTTCTGGGCGCGACAAAATACCGTAACCCCAAAAAAAATTTTTTTTTCAAAATAATTATACCACTGGTCTAAAAACCAAACCCTAATAGTTCGATACTGTAAACCTCATTACACATTAATACTATAGTACCATAAAAAATCCGATACCCTTAAAAGGGGTTAAGTCGAAAAAGTGCGAAAACGTCATGTGGGGGAGTACATGGCAACTAAAATTTGTCCAAAATCGACCATCTCCAATTTTTATGAAATTTTTACGAGATGCATTATTTTTGATGGGTAGTATTTTGGCGAAATGTCTGAGTTTTTTCTCATCGTTTTCGTGCATTTTTGCGCCCATTAGTTTTTCACTGAAAATGGACTTGGAAGCATTTTTGGAGCTTCTGAAAATGCACGAAGATGATGAAAAAAAACTCATGTCAGACATTTTGCCAAAATACTACCCATTAAAATAATGCATCTCGTAAAAATTTCATAAAAATTGGAGATGGTCGATTTTGGACAAGTTTTAGTTGCCATGTACTCCCCCACATGACGTTTTCGCACTTTTTCGACTTAACCCCTTTTAAGGGTATCGGATTTTTTATGGTACTATAGTATTAATGTGTAATGAGGTTTACAGTATCGAACTATTAGGGTTTGGTTTTTGGACCAGTGGTATAATTATTTTGAAAAAGAAAATTTTTTTCGGGGTTACGGTATTTTGTCGCGCCCAGAAGGGGGCGTGGCCTATAGGTATTATGGTCAAAAGTCTTAAATTAGCCCCTATACCAACCACATACAATATCAGGCTCCTAGGACCATTTTGATTTTTTCTATTGCCATGGTGCTTTCGAGTTTCTCAGAGATTGTGTCTTAACAGCGTAAAGAGCCTTCTATTACAGGTGTTATGGTTTTCTTTGCTCACCATCTGAGTTGTGAATCCAGCTTGATTATGGAACATGATAGTGTAAATGGATAGAACATAACTTGTGTCAAATTGCATGAACATCATGTTGGCTAGAATTATCAGGCAAGACTAGAATGTTTATTTATAGTTTTTTGATACATTTTTTCAAGATGTTACCTGTCTTAACGTGTCATTTTCCCAAACTTGCTTCAAAGATAGCTTGTTTTCTTTGGTTAGACTATTCTCTTTGATCACATTATTGACAGTTTCATCTGAAACGTTTTGTTTTATCTCTCTGATATTTATAAAGGTCCTTACAAATTTTAGACTCGGCCCCATGATAAAACCGAATTGCATCTATAGCTTCTGCCACTCTTTTTTGTTGGACAAGCCATTTTGGTGAGTCCGGAAACCGAAGGAGCAAGATATAAACAACAACCGAGCTGATACATTTTCGAGAGGTTTATCACTTTCTGATTGACATCTTACCTTATCATGACGAATAGAGGGAAAATGAACCATAAACTGGAAGTTCCAAGAAGACTTGGAGACGACGTAGAGAACCTAAATTAATTTCAGGATTACGGTTTTTTTTTGGAGAAATAAAATCTCACATGATAAGTTTTCCAAAAACGAAAGAAAATATGAGTGCAGTGCTGGCGAAACCGGAAATTCGAAATTTGCTGTATATATTATACACATTTTTAAATTACCTCTACAGTTGTCCGGTGCACATTCTAATATAAAAATTTGTGTTCCAAATGTTCGCAAACAAAAGGTAAATCCCAGAATGAATTGTCCGAGAATGTAAATTTCAGATGCTTGAAACCACGCTGCTAACAATTGACATACTGCAACAGCAATTGTGATACCGAATCTAAATTTCTTTTTTTAAAATTTAAATAAGACATTGTTACCGAAGATGAATAGCTGCAAATGTTCTTCCTTTGTAATCAGCAACAGGCAAGAGGAATATTATCGATAGAGCATTTCCGATTTCATGGGTAGTTGTCATAATTGAGTTCATCATTGCTAGTCTGAATTAAGTTTCTTGATGAAATTAGTTTTTTGATGAAATTCGAGATACCTGGTTTCAGTGGGTTCTAATCCAAAATGGTTCATTAAGGTATGGTTATTCATTTCAGTGATAACCTCAGCCAGTGTGGAAAACATTAACGTTTGTACCTGATTCAGAGTGTCCAGTAGTAGGAAACATGCTATCATGAGAAGAATATTTTTGGGAACAGAAAATTTCATTGTGAGAACTGGCAGTTCAACTGGCACTCGTTGAAACTAACTTTCTTATCAAGAACCTTAGTTTTTCTTGCTGTGCATATGAGATGATAGAGAAACTCAGGACAAAGAATTATTCTAATCAGTAAACTTGGAAACTACAATTCTCACGTGAGATAGAGAACTATTAAAAGTGCATATCTATATTCAAGGAACACCAAAATTTGAGAATAAGATTTGCTCAAACACATTAATTTTGAAATCAACTAATGAAATATGGACTCCTATCACGAAGCAGTGGTACAATTTTTAAATCGAGTGAATGCAAAAAAAAACTTGGAATAAGGTATTTTTAAAAACCAAAACAATGCGTAAGATTCCACAAAGAATATTTTTGGGTCAGATACCAGTTTGTACACCCTGGTGTTTTTATTTTTGCAAGTTTAATAGTTTGTATATGATCCGTTACTCACTAGAGATAATTTACACGTATCTTTTCAACCCCGCTTACTTAAATAGTTCCTAGTTTTTTTTTGTTTTTGAAATTCGCTCTAGTACCTGATTGTCCACTCTACTCCCTTTCAATTTTTTCTAACTAGTTGTACTTTTTCTTAGTACAGCCATCATCAATACTCCCGACAAAAAATAGAAAATGTTGCGGAAACGAATCGCTCCAAACAAAAACCATTGTTGAGTTCAAATGTCGTTATATCTTCAGTTTTCCTCAAACCCATGACTAAATTTTCTGAAACCAAAGTTTTCGAAGTTCTCTACTAAAAACATTTTTAATGAAATGTGGGATAATGTCGCAGATTGTAATCGATTGACACTCATGTCTCTGAAAAATTTGATATGCTACAAAACATGTATTTCGAAGTTTCAAGTTGAATGTTAGGGGCCCGTCTGGTGTTTGCATCCACAACCGAGATTTAAGCGAACACTCGGAGAACTAGGCAATCTTGAGAAGCTTGAGGGTGGCAAAGAACGATGTTAATGGGTGAATTGATATAAACCAAGAAATTGAAAAACTAAAAAAAGACAATGAGACAAAAAATACAAAAAAGTACGTGCGGAGTAAATAAATATATCAAACCTTCATATGTCAGAAGAAAAAGCATGAGACAAACGTTTATTACACCACAGTTTCATATCCCCGTATAATTGAATTACTTTTTATAGCATCTGCCACAACTGATGCTAAAAAACTTGGTCTTCATGAGATAATCTTGTAGGGGTCATATCGAACAATTATTCTCAAAATATTTCAATGTTCCGTGGAATTAATTCTTGATCGTACGTAGAAGACTGAAAACCGATATGAACTTTGAATTATCAGAATTTGCTTGTACCCGTGCTCGAGAAGTGTTGAGTATGCTATTCCTTTTGGTCGCCAGTAGTGTACTTGCCTGTAAGTTCATGATAGATAATTATGGAGAAAAACATTTTACCCGATCTCTGAGTAACGGAACTTTCTCGTCAGCCAATGTTTGACTCTGGAAAACTGAGTTAACAATAATTTCTGAATTTCGATTCACCCATGAGAAAACAACTTGCTCCATTGAATCAATAATGTCATACACAGCTCGTCCACTTGTTTCTGGCATATGTCTAGAATAGGCTTTTGTAAGTTTTGAAACACACATTAATCTACCTGTACAGATAAATTCCGAAGAAAAATTGAGATATTGCAAATGGCGCAAAAAATCCCGGTGGGAAAATAGAATACACAAATGGGAATAGTGAGAGTAGTGGAGAATCAATGACAATTGCAGTTATTAGCAAAACCTGAAACATTTGTCAATATTGAGCATACTTGCAGCGGGCCGAGCTTTTTTCAGACAATTATGTTAGTTTCCACCCACCTGTGCTACGGATGTTCGTGCAGATGGGGGAAACAATTCAGATATAAATAGTACATGTAGAGTATTGACTCCAGTCGCAGGTATTGCTGCAGTCAAACTCTCGACGGCAACGTCTGAACCTTATTGATTTGAAGTATCAGTGTATCCAAATGCTTACACATCATTTTTGTCAGCAAACTCTCTCCAGCAAAGTGAATCACAAGTTGGGTCGCAATCATCAGAACTGATTTAGAGAAACTGAACCGAACAGATTAATAAATCTGAATAGGTGAATCTTACCAAATTATTCCACCTAGTAGCATAACTGGTCTCCTTCCCAGTGCATCAATTATGTATGTTCCAATAAACTTAGTAGGGAAAAACACAATAACCAAAATCAGGCTAATGTTCATTGTCTGAAAAAAATTCAGTCGAAATCTACAAGGATACAGTTCCTATTACCTCCTGAACTGAGAAACCCGCATTTTTATGTAAGACGACTGTATAAACTGATTGACTACTTGTTCCGTCGAGCAGGAAGAAGAATGTAATCGCAAAGATAACATTAAGTGCTTCTCTCATAGTTTCATCTCCTATTACTTGTTTGAAAGACAACTTGGTTTCGGTGGTCAGGTTTTTTTCTTTGATTAAAGAACTTAAAGCTTGGTCTGAAAACTTAAATACAAAATAAAAAAGATTCGAGGATTTATCTGTACCAGTATCAGTTTCCGGACCATGATAATAATTTATCGCTCTTTTAGCTTCTTCAACTCTATTCTGGCAAACCAACCATTTAGGGGAGTCTGGTAACTTAGAAGTGATAATGAGCATTAGAGCTGAGCTGAATTTTTCAATGTCAAGTTTAAAGTTGTTTCTAGAAGCTTACCATACAGCCACAAAAACTGGAAAAATGAACCACAACCCAGTTGTACCGAAAATTCCTGGAGAGCCCAAGGAATACCTAGCAAGGAATTTTCTCACATATGTAATTAAGTAGGGAAACTTACAATAACATTCTCCCAACCACTTGTGCAAAAATCAGTGCTGTACTTGCAAATCCTAAAATTTCAATCCTCAGAAAAAATCTAAAATATTTTTACAAACCTCGATTTTTGTCTGGCGCACACTCGGTTACAAACATAATTGTGGTATACGTTCTCAACGGATGCTCTATACCGATGAATATTTCAGCAAGAAGAAATAACTCAGAAGAAGTGAAAAATGATGAAAAAATCAGAAATAACGCTGCTATTATTAATAAGAAAATTCTGAAATTATTCTATTACAAAAACTGGGATAATCTTCCCCACCTGCAATGCACTGTTGCAAATTTTCTTCCCTTAGATTCTGCTAACGGAATAACAAAAAATAATGAGAGTACTGTTCCAAAAGTCATTAGAACAGATACCATTGAAGTTAGAAAAGACATGCTAAAATCAGAAGTTGCCCTACTATATGTTCAAGAAATTCAAACTTTGCTTCATTCGGTGTGATCCCATAGTGAGTTGACAATGTGTGATTATTCATGTCATTTACAACTTCGGCAATTGTTGAATATAAGACTAGTAGAATTTCATCAAGAATATCTAGCAGTAAAAAACAAAACAAGAGAAATATTATATTTGAGGGAACAGAAAACTTCATTTTTCTTTTTTTTCTTCTTTTTTCTGAAACTTTGCAACAAATGAAATTTGATGATAGTATATTTCTTATCAATTTTTATCAGAAGGTCACCAGTTCCTTGGTGTCATTTTAAAATTGTACTTTTGAAATTAGTTTTTGCTCTATATATTTGGTTCCATTTTTCCAGTAATCCCATATTTTCCAAACAAAAACCTCTGGTCATTTTGTCAAAAATCAACTTTAAAAAATACTTCATTGAAATTATGGCAATATGTACATACAAAAGTGCATGAAACAAGAAATTAAATTTATCAGCAAATTTCGAATTTGCTTGGAATTAACCTGTGGTCGAAACTGAGAGCCTGGAAAAAAACGAGCATTTTTTGCAATCATTGTGCTTTTCTTATCATTCTTACCCGTGTCCGAGAAGTGTTGAGTATGCTGTTTCGTTTGAAGGCAAGTGTTGCGGACTGAAAAAATATGATGTAATTTGAAAAACAGACGGAAATGACAGACTTACCCTTTTCCGGATGAGCGGAGTTTTTTCTTCAATAAATGTAGCAGTCTGAAACAAACAAGATTGAGAATAGGTTCGAAGTTTTATAACTGACTCTAGACGCCACGTCTTGGTCCATGGCTTCAATTATATCATATACAGCTCGTCCTTTGGTTTCAGGCATGTGTCTAAAAAACTTTCGAAATAGTTTTGAAATTATCACAAGTGTAGATTACCTATACAAATATGTTCCAAAGAAGACTTGAGTAAAAATATGGATGAAGAAATAGCCGGGTCCAAAGATTGCATAAACTATTGGGAAAGAAGCGATGAGTGGAAGGTCGATTATCATTGTGACCATAATCAAAGCCTGCAAACGTTTGATTGGAAAGAGAAAGTTATCATAAATGTGCTCTTACCTGTGCAACAGTCGTTCTTGCAGACGGTGGAAAAAGTTCAGAAATAAATAGAATACCCAGAGAAGCTACACCGGTCGCAAACGTTGAATTGGATAACGCTTCTACGCCAAGATCTGGAATCATTTGTGTTACAAGATAGATGAGTGATAACTTACATAAAATTTTAGTAAGAAGAGAAGGTCCAACAAAATAAATGATAATTTGAGTGATAAGCATGAGCCAAGTTTTTGAATAGCTGCAATATCAATTTTGCCTATTCAGGGGACATATAAGAACTTACACTATCACTCCAGCAATTGCCATAACTGGTCTTCTTCCTAGTGCATCCAGAAGATAAGTTCCGATGAAACGAGTTGGGAAGAAAAGGATTGTAAGAATCAATTTGATATTCATAGTCTGGAAGTTTAGTTTTTTTTTTCATATACGGAAGTGCAAGAAAAGATACTATATTTGGACATTTTTAGTGAAAGATAGTAAATGTTGAAATCATGAAAAAAGTCTGGAATTTAACTATTATGAAAAAAAGACTGGAAAATTCAGACAACAGTAAACAAAACAAATAAGAGCTTCAATTGACAACGTTCTTTTCTAAAATTAGGCAAAGCGAAACTTTCAATGCTCATTTTAGAATGTTCAACACTTTTTCGGCTACAAACGGCATTTTTCATCAGGATGAACTCTCGCAAAAAAACTTTCAAGTACAAAAAAAGCTATATTTTTGTTCAGTGCATTTTTGTTTTTTTCACAGCATTAGCGAAATTCCTAACCTTTTTTGCAGGACTTCACTGAAAAATCCCCAAAGTTCTATTCAGTACTCTAAATGAGTTCATTTCAAAAAGAAAGAACATACTTCTTGAACTGTGTACCCAGCAGTGGTGTGTAGAAGAATTGTATAAGTTCCTTGAACAGCTCCAGAATCCAGAATCAGGAACAAAGAAACGGAGCAAAGAACTTTGAGCGCCTCACGCATTGTGTCATTCTCCCACACCTGCCGAAATGAGATTTTATCCTCTTGTGTCAAATTCTTCTCCTTTATGTAAGATGTCAGAACATCATCTGTAATTTGTGTCCAACATATGAGTTTGATTTTCGCAATAGTTCTCTTACTCAAATTGCAGCTGTCGCCTTGATAAAACTCTATGGCTTGTGTCGCCTCTTCCAACCGATTTTGTCGAACTAGCCATTTCGGAGATTCTGGTAGTCGAGCAGCCATGCCGAAATTCACTATCGAACTTATGATAACGACTAATGGGAAGATGAACCATGTGTTCTGTTTTCCGAGGGCACTTGGTGAACCAACGGAGAACCTGCAAAACTATTCTCTTCTGGAAATATTTAACGATCTTTTTATTATCTCTACATCCGGCGTCAAGGTTCCAATAACTACAAAAATCAAACCAAAAAATGGCCATTTTGCAGAATTTCTATTTTAATTGATGGGTTTCTGATGAAAACTGATAATAAAACTTGAAGGAGGTAAACATGTAAACAAAAAAGTTTGAAACATACATGATAAGCTGACCAATAACGTCAGAGAAGATAACTGCAGAGGAGGCAAAGCCTGAAATTTTTTCGCAGTCTTTGGTGTCTTGTACAAGACGAAAAGTACCTCGATACTTATCAGGTGCACATTCTGTGATGTACATTAGTGTTACAAATGCACGTAGCGGGATCTGAAGACCATTTAGAATCTGACCAAGAATGAATAGCTCTGTTGCTTGGGTCAAAGCTGAGAGAAGTTGGCAGAATGAACAAACCAATGTTATAATGAAGCTAAAAATATTTGTAGTATTTGAAATTTCGAAATTCTTTCTTACCGAAAGTATGTAACAGCTAATTTTCTTCCCTTGGTTTCTGCTATCGGCATGATGAAAAATAAAGAAAACACCATTCCTACTGTAGCAGATGTTGTTATCATAGAATTCAAAATAGCAATACTGAAAATTGAAATCTCAACTTTAAAATTTTCGATTTCATGACTTACTTTGCATCTGTAGGCTGAATTCCATAATGAGATTTTAGTGTGTGGTTATTCATTTCATTTATTGTAGCTGCTAATGTTGGAAATATTAGTACGGTGATAGTATTGATGAGATCCATCAACACAAAACAGAATAACATATATAGAACATTCGGAGGTACCGAGAACGTCATTTTTCTCCTGCACACCTACTTCCCACAAGAATGAAACTTCCCAAGCAAAGCGTTGGATACTGTACCAGAACTCTTATCGAGAACGTGCCTTCCCATCTCCATGCTCCACCCCCAATTTTACCGCAACGAAAGGCGTTACATATGTTTCTATGGCCACTTTGCACAAATTGATAGGAGATTGTGGACTCAGCATTTTCGGTCACAACGCGGCGAGTTTGCGGAAAATCACGAGTTCACAAGGTTCAAAAACTCTTCCTTTCGAAATTTCGTTAGGAAATTATTGCACGGAGAAAATGGCAACATAAGAAGGGAGTTATCGGAAATTTTCTGGACTTGAAGTTTATCAATTGATGATATTACAAGACACTTTGTACGATTAGCACGTACACATTTCATGCACTTTTTAGAATTCGACGTCTGGGCTCAGAGAGCCGTTTAATCAGGGATATTGGAAAGTCTTCTTTCTTGCAACGCAAACATCACGTTTTTCTTAGATTAAAATCTTCATTTGCGGTTTTCTTTGTGAACTTTAAAGACATGGCTAGAAGAGCGGAAATATCTGTTTCATGTGTTTTGCTGTATTCTACCAGACCGCACTTCCAGTTCATTGCTAAGAATGTACTTGCTCACAGGTAGCTGTTAATGTATTCTGTATTTTCGATTTTCTTCTCCTTATGATAAATATATTCAGAGAAAGACTTTCAGATATACTCAGACAGATTGACTTCATTTTTTGCTGTTGAATAAAACACTAGGTATCGTATAATTTCCTTCAATTTTTTGTTTTTACTATTGTTCTTTTTTGTCCTTATTTTTTAATATTTTTTTTAGTATTCTCATTTGCATATTCAAATCCATCTTTTGTCTGTCTCCCAGAGGCAAAAAAAAGAAAACCTCCCCTCACCAGGTGGTGAAAACTCATTTCCGTTTATTTGGTCACATTTAGAGTAGTCATTTGATTAAAATTTTCAGCTGGCCTGGTACCCGAAGAGACACAATTGATTAAACATTTTTTCAACAATTTTTTTCTCGTAAAGAAGCAAAAATTTTTGAGGCCAGGGGCAACTGAGCGTACATGAAAGTTCAGTAGCACCTTTTTAATTCTCGTTTGGCGAGAAAACGGTGACTTGTTTCACAAATTTCAGAGATTCTTGTGTGTTTTTGGCAGATTTCTTATTCGGTATGAAGTAAATCAGTACACTACTAATACACATTTATAAGCCGAAAGACCAAGTTTGTAGCGATTTCAGTCAGCTTTGATTTAACGCTCCATGCAGAACTTCTAATTCTTATTCGATTCGGCTTCGAAATTTCACAAATTTTTTCTGAAGGTTCGGGAAAATTTTACAATCGGGACAATAAAAGCGATGAAATAGTTTCCAGACTACAAAATAATTTGAGTGTTTTCAAACATAGTGCTTACTGATAGAACTAATTATAAAATTCAAAAAAAAAACAATCCAATCATAATTTTTTTTCAATTTTTTTTTTTTGATTTTTTCCAATTTCCGGTTGTGTTCTATTACAAAAGACATAATCGAAAACCTTACAAGGTTTTTTAATGGAAAACTGATCCATTCGTCTTGTTGCTGCGCGTTAGATATGATGGTAATCTTAAATTATATACATTTTTCGCAAAAATTTTTCTGATTCAGCTGAAAAAACTTTGGTCACATTTCATTTCCCAATCACTTCCGCCGAAATTCAACATCACCAAGTATTCCGTCCACCACATACGGAAAGCAGCGAAAATATTCTCTATCGAAAGTTCCGGCAAAACGTTTTCATCGATAGTACTTCCATGCATATTTCTTCACTTGTAATTCAGAAATTTGTGTATTTTGACAGGAAAAACGCTTTGAAAGCAGCTGCTACTAACAGAAAACCTTAGTTTCAGCCAAAATCGAGATAGAAATCAGCTGTTCAGACAACATTATTTCAGAACTGAGCCCACAGTGTGTCAGATATTTCATTATTTATTTTGCGGGGTTGCATTATATCAATCCGAGGAAGATCTACTGCAAAAATTTCGGTAATTGGTTTCTATCCGTACCTTCGAACCCGACAATTGATCAGTATCTATGAAATTTTCCGTTTTTTCACAGGTTTTTCTCATTATTACATCGCCAAGTATTTCTTCTGCTCATCACATTCATAAAATAGCTGAGAATTGCCTTGTTTTTCAGCTTTTAACTTGATAAATGGATTAATAATGTTTTTATGTCCCTTTCCTCATTGAAATTTTCAAATCTGCACATCTTGACATCAACCCCCTTCGAAAATTCTGGAAAGTAGAGAAAAACCGGAAATTCCAGCAATTTCGTAATGATTTTCATTTTCTTCATATCATTTTTACTCGGAAAATTTTTTTTAGCTTCTCATCATCTGCAAGTTGATGTAGCTTTATTTTTAAGAATTTTGTTTTTGAAAACCTCTTGCTTTTGCTATTTTTCCAATACGAACACCAAACAGTTTTCGATTCCCAACGTATCAAATCCACGATCAAATGTAGACACATTTCCATTCAAGGGGTTATTTGACAAATTCTCCATTTTCTCTCTTTTCGAAAGCATCAAAGCCATATATTTTAGCCGTGAAGTGCGCGAATAACGTCTTAAACTAGCTGAACGCCTGATTTTCCGATTACTCGTGAAATCTTCATTAATTCTCTTTTTCCCGATGCCCAGTATTTCAGAACCACATTTGCCGTTGTTTCATTGTAAATTTTGTGATACGAATCTTGGCAATTTCAAGATAAGTTTCTCATTTTGTTTTTTTCGCAGTTTCCATTGCGAATTTGGTTTTTTTTCAGTTTCCATCGACGATCAGTCGCGCTATTTCACCAGATACCATCTCGAATTCTTAGCTGCCATCACTGTGTTGCCTCCAGTTCGACATCTGCTTGGACCACGCCTTCTCGGAAAAAAAACAACATTCAAAAAACTTACTCTCAAATCAAAACCGTTTTATTCAGTCCTTTTTTCTTTTCCTCGTGGATGTGTGTGCGCGCGCTAACCACCATTTGTCGTCTGGTCTGGTGCATTGTACGCAAGACCGACGTCATTGTACGCAAGACCGACGCGGCCTTCGGTTTATTTTATTCTAAAGCTTCTACTGTTTCTACTCTTTGTCATCATTTTTGCAGTCAGCTACTAGATTTCTATTTCGATTTTTTTCGGAAATGTCGTTGGGTTTCAATTTATAACGTATAACTAGGCTGAATGCTTGAAATTTGTTTTTTTCATGAATATTTAGGCGTACAGATTTTCAATTTTATCTGTATAATGTTCCAGATTTTGCTCACGTCACAAGATTCCAAAACTAGTTTCCTGAACTTTTTGAAGAATATTATCAATGTGTTTTGGCATTTTGAACTGAGACACCTTTCAAAATTCCCAAATCTGCTCGAAATCAATTATTTTCCCATTATTTTTCTCCATCCCACAAACCTATCATCAGAAAGAGAAGCTGAACCAATCTTGAAGGTAGAAATGCTCTTTTTTTCCATGCAAATCTCCTCACGAGCTCCGAAAATTGGTCAGTCAGAGCGGCAATGCCGCTACCCCGTCATTTGAGCAGACGTATTGATTTTCGGGTAAGGCGACGACAACGTCGTCTTGCCACACGCAGAAAGAGCGCTTTTTTGAATGCGAGAGGTGCTCACGTCTTGGCGCTTTGATGGCGAATTCCGGCATATTGGCTCAATTTCCTTCACATATTCTGCCTATTCATTCAAAAATGTTTGAGTGGGTAGTGAAAAAAGCTTTAAAAAAGCAGAGTATTTTGAAAAGTTTTTCAAAAACAGAGGACTACAGTACAACCCCGATTGTCTCGTAGTTTGATTTAAAATCTTCCCGAAGATTTTCTCTAGTAACTGACAGGTGGAGCGCGATTATGAAGATGATTGGGACAATCATGCAGATCCATAAATATGGAGACAGCTCACATTTACTTGTAGTTCTGATGTTTTCCGTAATTCATGATTGTCGCGTACTTTTCTATCTGAAGCTTACATGAACAGTTTTGCTGTCTTTTTTCCTCTGAAAATTGCATTCCCGTATTTCTAAGTGTAATAATAGATACTCTCTCCTATCTCTACCATCCGATTATCATATCTATTTTATTATTCCTTTCTTCCTCCTCGCTTCTCTCTCTCTCTCTCTAACCGTTCCTCGTTGGAAACGACGTGGTTGCACTGCGGTTCCTAGACAATTCACTTCTCTGTTTGATACACTATTCAGCCCCTAATTCGAAAGTGCAATATTCCAATTTTTAGAGCAATAGTAAACCAGCGGAGCGTGAACAATGCCACCTGGTGCTGACGGCTCGTCGAAGGGCAAAGCTGAGGAGACCAGGGTGGCAGTCGGTTCTCGGATGGTAAAATTGGACTTTAAAAAGGGAAACGGTCAAGATGTAAGACTCAGCTGTCTGGAAACTTCTTAATTCTTGAAAATATTCAGGAAGAACTCTCCTTCAGAAGTTATTTGCTCGAACAGAGTGATGGACTCATCAAAGAGATACGGTTTTCTCCCAATGATCACTGTTACGTTGTTTTCTACATTCAAGACACAATGTGGACACCAAATGTCGAACGTTGGTTCATCTAATATCAATTGCAAGTGTTGCACTGTTTCAAAGATTTACAGATATTGCCGATAAATTAATGGGTAAACGGATAGAGTATCTCAAAACAATTATAAACGCTTACCAAAAGAATCGACTCAATTATACTCGGAATTTTGCGCTCAATTACATCAATCAATGTCTTGATACTGGTTTTGGCTTGGAATATTTCGAATTTGAGAATTTCTCCCGTGCAAACGAGTGAGCAATTTTGAGGCGAAGTACAGCAATTTGATGAGAATACCATTTTCAGATGGGCGCAGCCAAGAAAATGGAAACAAGGAGATGTTATTAGAGTTGAGAATAGAATTAAAATCACTAGAAAGGAATTGAATGAGGATGCGGTTTGTAATTTAACAAAATAAAATATGAGACTTTGTAATTTTGCAGCTACACGTTTATGGTAAAGATGACTGGTTGTTCAGTCATTATCTTTACTCTCCCAAAAAAATGGGATTAGCGGAAAAACACAGCCGTTCAGCTCGGCAACGTCTTCTGTTTGGAGGCCCAATCAAAAAGGAGGATAACTGGTTCGAATGATTGCAAGATTCCAAACATTCCTTTATTATTTCAGGGAGTTCGACAAATACATGAACGAAAATGTTCGTCTTGAAAAACTAAACCCAGTTGAAGAGTACGCCCCGAGCGGTAAAGAAAAAATTTGTCATTTTATGGGACAACATGAGAATGGACTCTGTCGAGAGTTTAGAATTCGTTACACTGACGAAATGATTAATTATGATTGGCCAGAATGGGATGTTCTTCACGGTTAGATTGAAAAATGAGTGTATCAATCGAGAAATCCTCATTACAGACACCGTCAAGGCAATGGTTCTGCGTAGAAAAGAAAAATCAGAACATGCACTAATGTGGAGTTTTATAACGGAGCAGATCAACATTGGGAATGCTAAGTACCTCTATGCATTGCTCAGGCAAGGTCCAGGAGCTGTTGCTCGTTTCGAAAAAGAAAATACGGCAGAGTACTTGGATGTGTAAGCTTTAAGTGAGCGATTTCGAATAAATAATTCTTGGCTTTACAGATGGAATCGTCCCGGGTCAATTGAAAAATTTGGAAGATTTTTCATTCAAACGTTTCATTCTGAGGTTGATAATCCAGTCTCGAAGACCGAAAAAGAGTAAGTTAATGTCACCATGACGATATATACCAAACTCTTCATTTTCAGACCGTCACATCAATCTGGGCTTGACTTTATCAAAAAGTTCCAAAAAGATGATTCTTCTAACAATGATTCTCCAGATACCAAATTCTCTTCTCGTCCGTTCACTGAAGATGATCTCTTTCCAGGGAAGTGTTCTGGGTCTGGAAACGTAAAGACATCCGAGGCAGAGCAAGGTGGAGTGTCGAAAGCTTTCGAGCAAACTGAAGATGTCCAGTGTGAGCATTCTGCTGAAGAAAGTTCCTCACGTCCGGAACAAGTTCTCAAGAAAGAGGCTCCAAAGGCTGTCGTTATTGGAAAAATTGCAAAGACGCGTCAAGGAGTTTCAGAGCCAGTGGTCGATACTTCAAAAGCTTTGAAGATGGAAATGACTGACAAGTTGGCCGAAAGTTTCCCTCCTCTTCAGCCCTCTCCAGCTGCTGCCAAGCCCAAGACTGAGGTTTCCAAAGATGTGGTCATGATTAAGAAAGCTGAAGAAGTGGAGCCAGCCGTGTTGACAGCCAAACCAGTGCTCTCGTACGCCAAGGTTGCTGAGAAAGCTGTAAAGCCAGACATGGATAGTCGAGGTGCTACTAACAAGCCTGCAGTCAACGTTTCTACTCCATCAGAGTCTCTGAAAGGAGGAAGTAGTGCAAGGACAAGTTTCTCGGAAGATGAATCTCAATGGAAGCAAGTCGGTTCAAAAACCAATGAAAGTGTACAGCAAAGATTTGCTCCAAGAAATGATGGACATCAACAGGATGGCTCAAACTCGTCTGACAGAATTGGAAGTTGGTCTGGTCATCGATCTGGTCGTAGGAAACAGCAAGGTGATGCTTATTCTTGCGGACACGGTTCTCAGAATGGGAAGGATCATCAAAACAATCAAAATGTAACCGAAATGAAGGAGACCAAACAGAAGCAGGCGTCAGTTCAACTAAATGTGATGAAAGATAAATCTAGTGCCGCACAGATCCACCAGTTCTCACTACCAGGAAGGAAAACAAACATTCTGACATCTGAGGGATCTAGAGAATCGAATGAGTCTGGAAGTAGTGCAAGCACGAAATTTGGACATTCACAGAAACTGGCAGGACATGAAAAGAAATTTGGAGGGAAAAACGGCAAGAATGCTACAACCATTGATGCTTCAACTACCTCTGTCAATAAGAAAAATGGAAAAGAGGGTCCCTCACAACCACCTAATGCTGACAAGAATAAATCTAATGAGAAGAAGACTCAACAAAGCTTACCAGATGCTCAGCAGAAACAATCTGATGACTCAAGACCTTCTGCCGAAGCCGTATCCCAAAATGAGCAGCCATCCACATCTTCGCCAACCGCAGAGGAGAAGAATACAAAAGGAAAAAACGCTGCTAATAGTTTGCCGGCTTCTTCGAAGAAAAATGCAAAATCTGGAACTAATCAGTCGCCCAAGTCTCAGCCAGTTGCGGAGAAGACGAAGAAAGACGAAATCAAGCCTTCTCAAAACCTTCCAACTACTCAGAAAAAAACAGTTCTGACTTCCCTTGAATCCGAAGAATCAGATGTTCCTGACAGCACCGTTGGGGAATCAAATGCGCAGTTGAAGCGAACTGATGATGCTCCACCCCCAAACCCAGTGGTCAAAGATCAGAAGAAGTCAACATCATCAGACGTTGTCAAAAATGGAAAGGACAAGAAAAGCGCTAATGAGATGGAAAAATTTGATCCTGATACAAAGAGAACCGGATCACAAAGCTCGGAAGACTCTTCATCCGCTTCACAGGAAAGTGATGGACCTCCAAAACAGACAAAAACCGCTATCAGGAAAGCCAAAAAAGCAGCAAATCAGGCTGCAGCTCAAGCTCGTCTTGCCGCAATGAAGGTTGCGTCGCAACAGAGATTGATACCTGTGGAGCCAGCAGTCGAGGAAGCGGAGGAGCCAAAAGCGGAGGAGCAGCCTCTAGTAGAGGTTAAAACAAAAACATCTCAAAGTATGGATCAAATCAAAATGTGGGCTAAGGATGGAAAATTTATTGAGGCAGCCGTTGAGTCGACTATCGAAAATCAAGACGTTCGACTATCAAAATCTCAAAAAAAGAGACAACGCCGACGAGAACGTCTGAATTATGAAGATGAAGATGAAGCTGTGAAGAATAGCGTTCCGATGACCACCATTGAGATGCATTTCGCCGATGACATTGGCACACAGCTCGTCAAGAACGCAATCTTTATCAAGATGACGGATTCTAACGGGTAAGTCATATTGATTCATAACCAAAAAATTACAGTTCTTTTGCAGGTGCTCCACATCGATTGTCCCAGAAGTCGTCCAGCCTGCCGTTCGTCTTGATTCCGAAGAGCCGAGCAATGAGCATGTGATTGTCCATGACTATCGTCCGGGCGTGCGATCTGATGAGGATGGAGCAGAAGGCTTTCCACCACCAGCTGATCCGGTTCAGTAAGTCATTAAAGGATTAAAATAATATTTTGAACGGTTTCTTTAAGAATTGGAGCAGGTCAACGACAGGTTGCTTCAGATTTGTCGGTTCGCGAGGTTTTGATGGCCAATCCAGAAAAGCCCTTTGTCGAGAGATCTTCACATCAAGGATTCCATGGTGAGTATGGTTTGAGTGGTATTCTACAGAAACCAGGAGTAAGAAACCAGGTGGAAAGTTTTGAACCAACAAATTCTTTTTCACCCCATTAACACTGGTCCACAGTATTTCAGTAGTTGCCGAAAAGTCAATTCTAACCAGGACTCAGAAAAAGCTGACTTTTCCTCGGCGTCCACCGATAGCTGGTTTATTGACTACACCTAAGAAAGTTTTTACTAAATACAATTCTTTTTCACTCGTTTTTTTTTCTCTGTCGTGTTAATTTCAACAAGGTACAAAGCGAATCGGGTGTACAAAACCTACGATTCGGGGATACAAAAATCGCATTTTCTCAAGTATTTCGTAACACCAAATCGAGGATTTTGTACACCTAATTCGCATTGTACCCCAATGACATCAAAAGATTGGTATCCTTCAAATTATGTGCCGGCTTCACGTCAAAACACTCCCGCTATTTTCAACCTTGCTAATTTTTCCTAGTCTTAATTTTAATAGAACGCCCAGAACTTGACTAACAAATACTGGCAATATTTTTATCACTCCGTCAAGTTGAATATGATATTTACAGATATGTATCGTCGATTGAAATTCCTCGTCGACGGCCATACAAACATGGCCATGCACAACGAATTCCAAAAGCGGGCCATGCAAAAGAGATTGGCCAAATTTGAGAAGGCTTATCTCTTCCGAAAGAGAGTGGCCAAGATGGCTCTCCATATTTTGGACATTGATGACGGTGCCGAGCTGACTGGCCTTGGAGAGACTAGTGTTGTCAATCTACTTCTCAAATTCATTGAGGAACCTCTTGGTGAGCAATACATTCTGATGAAAAATAATATATAAACTGTATTTTCAGACAATGAGAACGGTCAAGATCTAATTGGAAGTCAAATTGACCATATTACCAAACACGTTGGACTTCCAGGATCCCAAGAGTCGCGTAAGTCTTTGTTTTGCTGATAAAACTCTAACTCGACGTGCCGCGGGCCGAGCCGGGAAGAGTATTTATCGGCCCGGCCCGGGTCTTTCAAGGAAAATTATCGAATTTTTTTGAGTGAAAATAAAGCTTCTGTGATCATTTTAAAAGCATTTTTCTGTTTTCATAAATGGGGAGGATTTAAGAAGGAACCAAGACTGAATTTTGTGGGGCTCCAAAACTCAAAAAGATCATTCCAATAAAAATCTTATCCAACATCAACAAAAAAACGTTTCTCTAGCCCGCACCCGAATTTAGCGAGAATGTTCTAACTTAATTTTTGCAGTTATCATTCATCAAGGGCTGAGATATTTGGATCTGAGATGTTGTGAGGTTGAACAATGCGACCCATTGTACCCAAAACTCAATAAGATCTGCGACGCTGTCTGTAGATCAATGAAGGATCAAGAAGGCCTCGGAAAAATCATTCAAGGAAAGGCCAACTTCAATGGATACATGGACTATTAATGATTTTTTGTCTCCCTGATATTTTGCAAAAGTAATCTTCATCATGTTTCTTTTACTATATATTTTTCTTACTCAAAGTTCCCAGTTAGTTTCACTCAGCTTTCGGTTCAACCCTTCTTTTCCCAGTATTTGTTTAAAACTGTATTTTGTAAATCCCGATTGATTCCAAGACAAAATTCTCGATTTTCGTTCTCTTCCCACCCGATTGAAATTAAAGTCCGCGTTTTTTCACTGGGTCTTGCCCATTCTCTTTCTCTGTGTCTCTCTGTCTTCCCTCTCTCAATGTTTCATGATTTTGATTTTTTTTTAAATTTCATACAGTTCGACTTGTCAAAGTTCATAAATAAAAAATTGCATGCTGAATAGGTTAAACATATATTCATTTATAATCGGTATGTGGAAGCGGCAATAATGAGTGCTCTTCCGTTTATAGAAAAAAAAAGATTGTCGGGAAATCCGGCAAACCCCCGAATTGTGGGTTTTGTACTTGTACCTTGTACCCTCACTGAATCACTTTGTACCCTTTGTAACCCCAAATTGTTGTACCCTCCGAATTATGGAGAATCCAGTATTTTAGAAAAAATAAAATTTCATAGGTTACTGCTTTTGTTATTTTCTAGGGAAAAAAGAAGCTTTAATCGAGTAGTGTGGGGGCAACAATTAAAAAGAAATCGTTTCTCATAAATGAGGTAAACTTCGAGAACGAGTAGAGGTAGGTCAATGATTTATTGAATTTGATCGGCATCTAAAATGGGGTCGGAAATGGGATCGGCTTCTAACTAGGGAAGGTTGTGAATTGGTGTTTCGGGTCGAGACCTATATCATTCGAAAGCTGAGAACGCGTCCTTTCTGAATCTGTTTTCCGTTTTTGCGTTTCGAGAAAAATAGGTTTCAAATTTGGGACAAAAAGGCTGAACATTTCCACGTAACCTCTGGATTTTCAACAGTTTGGAATGAATTTCTGTGAGTTCTAAATATTTTTTAATGGTTTTTCTGCCCTTTTCGACTCACGATATGCCAAAAACAGTCATTAAAATGGTTGAAAATCGAAAGATGACTGTAAATTTTAAGTGGTTTTGCACCACATTTTTGGTTCAAAAATTCGCTCCACCAAAAACTTCGAAAATTTCGAAAAAATCAAAAAAAATTTACAGCCAAAAATGGGTACATAAAAATCTGGTCAAAAGAAGCAAAAAGCATTTCGATCAGAAGAAATCGAACACCAGAACTTCCTCATCCGAATCCGACCATCAACCACAGAACCATCCAATCGACATTTTTCATTGTTTTAGACACACTGATCATGGCTAACATTTTACAAAAGAATTTGTGTGAATTGGCTCATTCAGAAAAAAGAGTGGAAGCCAAAATCTCGATTTTAGGGCTCAAAAACCGATTTTTCGAATTAATCACATACGAGTTTTGTGAAAAGGCAGGACAAGAAAATTTTAAAACATTATTTGATTATGTCTATTGTTTTACAAAAGAATTTGTGTGAATTGGCTCATTCAGAAAAAAGTTGGAAGCGAAAATCTCTATTTTAGAGCTCAAAAACCGAATTTTCGAATTTATCACATACGAGTTTTGTTAAAAAGCTGAACAAGCGGATTTAAAAACAATAATATTACTATGGCTAACATTTTACAAAAGAATTTGTGTGAATTGGCTCATTCAGAAAAAAGTTGGAAGCCAAAATCTCTATTTTAGAGCTCAAAAACCGAATTTTCGAATTTATAACATACGAGTTTTGTGAAAAGGCAGGACAAGCAAAGTTTAAAACAATGATATTATTATGGCTAATATTTTACAAAAGAATTTGTGTGAATTGGCTCATTCAGAAAAAAGGTTGGAAGCCAAAATCTCGATTTGAGGGCTCAAAAACCGATTTTTCGAATTTATAACATACGAGTTTTGTGAAAAGGCAGGACAAGCAAAGTTTAAAACAATGATATTATCATGGCTAATATTTTACAAAAGAATTTGTGTGAATTGGCTCATTCAGAAAAAAGGTTGGAAGCCAAAATCTCGATTTGAGGGCTCAAAAACCGATTTTTCGAATTTATCACATACGAGTTTTGTGAAAAGGCAGAACAAGCAAAGTTTAAAACAATGATATTATTATGGCTAATATTTTACAAAAGAATTTGTGTGAATTGGCTCATTCAGAAAAAAGTTGGAAGCCAAAATCTCTATTTTAGAGCTCAAAAACCGAATTTTCAAATTTATCACATACGAGTTTTGTGAAAAGGCAGAACAAGCAAAGTTTAAAACAATGATATTATTATGGCTAATATTTTACAAAAGAATTTGTGTGAATTGGCTCATTCAGAAAAAAGTTGGAAGCCAAAATCTCGATTTTAGGGCTCGAAAACCGATTTTTCGAATTTATCACATACGAGTTTTGTGAAAAGGCAGAACAAGCAAAGTTTAAAACAATGATATTATTATGGCTAATATTTTACAAAAGAATTTGTGTGAATTGGCTCATTCAGAAAAAAGTTGGAAGCCAAAATCTCGATTTTAGGGCTCAAAAACCGATTTTTCGAATTTATCACATACGAGTTTTGTGAAAAGGCAGAACAAGCAAAGTTTAAAACAATGATATTATTATGGCTAATATTTTACAAAAGAATTTGTGTGAATTGGCTCATTCAGAAAAAAGTTGGAAGCCAAAATCTCTATTTTGGGGCTCAAAAACCGATTTTTCGAATTTATCACATACGAGTTTTGTGAAAAGGCAGAACAAGCAAAGTTTAAAACAATGATATTATTATGGCTAATATTTTACAAAAGAATTTGTGTGAATTGGCTCATTCAGAAAAAAGTTGGAAGCCAAAATCTCGATTTTAGGGCTCAAAAACCGATTTTTCGAATTTATCACATACGAGTTTTGTGAAAAGGCAGAACAAGCAAAGTTTAAAACAATGATATTATTATGGCTAATATTTTACAAAAGAATTTGTGTGAATTGGCTCATTCAGAAAAAAGTTGGAAGCCAAAATCTCGATTTTAGGGCTCAAAAACCGATTTTTCGAATTTATCACATACGAGTTTTGTGAAAAGGCAGAACAAGCAAAGTTTAAAACAATGATATTATTATGGCTAATATTTTACAAAAAAATTTGTGTGAATTGGCTCATTCAGAAAAAAGTTGGAAGCCAAAATCTCGATTTTAGGGCTCGAAAACCGATTTTTCGAATTTATCACATACGAGTTTTGTGAAAAGGCAGAACAAGCAAAGTTTAAAACAATGATATTATTATGGCTAATATTTTACAAAAGAATTTGTGTGAATTGGCTCATTCAGAAAAAAGTTGGAAGCCAAAATCTCGATTTTAGGGCTCAAAAACCGATTTTTCGAATTTATCACATACGAGTTTTGTGAAAAGGCAGGACAAGCAAAGTTTAAAACAATGATATTATTATGGCTTATATTTTACAAAAGAATTTGTGTGAATTGGCTCATTCAGAAAAAAGGTTGGAAGCCAAAATCTCGATTTGAGGGCTCAAAAACCGATTTTTCGAATTTATAACATACGAGTTTTGTGAAAAGGCAGGACAAGCAAAATTTAAAACAATATTATGATCATGGCTAACATTTTACAAAAGAATTTGTGTGAATTGGCTCATTCAGAAAAAAGTTGGAAGCCAAAATCTCGATTTTGGGGCTCAAAAACCGATTTTTCGAATTTATCACATACGAGTTTTGTGAAAAGGCAGGACAAGCAAAGTTTAAAACAATGATATTATTATGGCTAATATTTTACAAAAGAATTTGTGTGAATTGGCTCATTCAGAAAAAAGTTGGAAGCCAAAATCTCTATTTTAGAGCTCAAAAACCGAATTTTCGAATTTATAACATACGAGTTTTGTGAAAAGGCAGGACAAGCAAAGTTTAAAACAATGATATTATTATGGCTAATATTTTACAAAAGAATTTGTGTGAATTGGCTCATTCAGAAAAAAGGTTGGAAGCCAAAATCTCGATTTGAGGGCTCAAAAACCGATTTTTCGAATTTATCACATACGAGTTTTGTGAAAAGGCAGAACAAGCAAAGTTTAAAACAATGATATTATTATGGCTAATATTTTACAAAAGAATTTGTGTGAATTGGCTCATTCAGAAAAAAGTTGGAAGCCAAAATCTCTATTTTAGAGCTCAAAAACCGAATTTTCAAATTTATAACATACGAGTTTTGTGAAAAGGCAGGACAAGCAAAGTTTAAAACAATGATATTATTATGCCTAATATTTTACAAAAGAATTTGTGTGAATTGGCTCATTCAGAAAAAAAGTTGGAAGCCAAAATCTCTATTTTGGGGCTCAAAAACCGATTTTTCGAATTTATCACATACGAGTTTTGTGAAAAGGCAGGACAAGCAAAGTTTAAAACAATGATATTATTATGGCTAATATTTTACAAAAAAATTTGTGTGAATTGGCTCATTCAGAAAAAAGTTGGAAGCCAAAATCTCGATTTTAGGGCTCGAAAACCGATTTTTCGAATTTATCACATACGAGTTTTGTGAAAAGGCAGAACAAGCAAAGTTTAAAACAATGATATTATTATGGCTAATATTTTACAAAAGAATTTGTGTGAATTGGCTCATTCAGAAAAAAGTTGGAAGCCAAAATCTCGATTTTAGGGCTCAAAAACCGATTTTTCGAATTTATCACATACGAGTTTTGTGAAAAGGCAGGACAAGCAAAGTTTAAAACAATGATATTATTATGGCTTATATTTTACAAAAGAATTTGTGTGAATTGGCTCATTCAGAAAAAAGGTTGGAAGCCAAAATCTCGATTTGAGGGCTCAAAAACCGATTTTTCGAATTTATAACATACGAGTTTTGTGAAAAGGCAGGACAAGCAAAATTTAAAACAATATTATGATCATGGCTAACATTTTACAAAAGAATTTGTGTGAATTGGCTCATTCAGAAAAAAGGTTGGAAGCCAAAATCTCGATTTGAGGGCTCAAAAACCGATTTTTCGAATTTATAACATACGAGTTTTGTGAAAAGGCAGGACAAGCAAAATTTAAAACAATATTATGATCATGGCTAACATTTTACAAAAGAATTTGTGTGAATTGGCTTATTCACAAAAAAGTTGGAAGCCAAAATCTCGATTTTAGGGTTCAAAAACCGATTTTTCGAATTTATCACATACGAGTTTTGTGAAAAGGCAGGACAAGCAAAGTTTAAAACAATAATATTATTATGGCTAGTGTGTCATTTCGAGAATAAATTTGGATGAGATATTGGGATGTTATACTCTTCGCAATACTCTCTCTCTCTCTCTCTCTCTCTCTCAAAAAAAAAAACTAAACTTCTCATTAAACTAATCTTCTCAATTGCGAAAACAAAGAATAAAGAAAAAATGTTACTCCATTTGATATCACTTGATTGGACCGATATGATTAATTCATTTGTATAGATAAAAATGAGAAATACAGGAACATCTATAAATAGAAAGAAACGGCAGAGAGATATAGATTTCACATGTGTTGGAGTTTGGACTTCAGGGAGATGTTTAGAAAAAGGAACAGGAAAACACAAGAGTAAGGCTATAGTAAAATATAATTTTTGAAAAAATATAAAAAATCGAGAGCAACATTTGACGAACAAAAAGCATAAAGGAACTTCGATAAGATGAGATGAATCGAAATTTGTGAGAAGATATATAGAGGAACAAGATGAACAAAAACTTTGAGTCGATTTTCCAACGCTCATCGGAAAACTGTTTGTTTTGCACAATAACAAAAATAATGGAAAAAGAGTTGGTAAGAAGAGTTGTAGAAGAAGGATACAGAATTTTTTGGCTACAAAATATTTTTTTAGTAGTCATCATCTTCCTCTTCATCGAATTCGTAGTCCGGATCTTCCTCTATTTTCCCCTTCTTTTTTGGTGGTTCCGACGACGATGTGGATTGATTGTAGTTTTGACGCCTTTTCCTTCTCAACGTCATATTCCCAGTCTTCACCAAAGTCTGCTCTCTGAAACATGGAACTTTTTGGAAAAGTCGTTGATTGACCAACTCACGAATCGAGCGGTTTCTTCCTTCCTCTTCCGCGTGGTGCCTGGACGACCTCGGCCTGGACAAGCTTAGCCTTGACAAGCTGGTGTGGTGCATTGACGAGCGAGCTGGTTGTCTTTTTTCTGAAACTCAAAAATGATTCAGAGTTTTTTGTTGAAAAAATACCTTCCGCGTGCTTTTGATTCCATTGAAATTGCTTCCTCGGAGTTCACTGAATCTGATTTATCAACGTTTCGCTTTTTCTGCGTTGAGCATTTTCCTTGGCTTTGGGCGCCATGATTTCTAAATCAAAGGATTTTATATAAGATCATAATTTGAAAGGCCACTTACTTTGTGCTGGCAGTTTGCTCTTTGCATCTTGTTTCTTTCCGAGCTGATTGTGCCTCTGGTTTTTTGTTTTTTGAAATACGATATTTGTGACGATTCTTAATAGCTTCTTTTGAATCGTTGTCCCGTAAAAGGTCCAAAGCCTGAAACAAAAAAAGAGGCTGAGAGTCTCAATAAGAAAACTGACCGTTTCACGATTTAAGCCGCGGTATGTGTTCAATACTTCGACGTTTTCATAGTTTTGATGAGGATACCGGTTTGTACTGACAGTTAGAATGTCCCTGTCAACCTCATCCTTTCTATCCTCATTTATAAAACCGATTCCTCTCTTCAGCTTGCTGTAAATTTCCAGTTAGATTAGTTCTATGCAGCTCTAGAACTCACGCTGCTGTCATTGGCTTCATCTTGATTTCCTTTTTCTCGACAACCGGCATTTTAAGGAATCTGAAAACTTATAAAGTGAAAAGCGAGAAAACGAATTTTCTTATTTTTTGGAACAAGAAACTGTTAGAACTACTTAAATTAATTTGTAACTCGAAAAGTCTCAAAAATGGTACTGTATCTCTCCAAATGAACACCAATCTCTTTTCAAACTATCAAATAGAGCCAACCGACAACGCTGTGGCACCGCTCATTGAAAATTTTAAGTCAATTTAATTATTCTGTTTTACTACTTACCCATCTTTAATCGGATCCTTCTCAGTAGGTTCCACTGGCTTTTTTGCTCCAGAGGCACATTGGATTCTGTTTTCCTTTCCGCTCATTTTTGTAGTTTTGGACACTGAAGAATCTGAAAAAAAAAATGAGAAAATGACAATTATTAATTGTCTATCAAGTAAGAAATAAAGGTAAAATTTGAATTTTTCTAAACAAGGACACACTACATATTTTATTAGCTATTTGTTCTTTTTGGAAATTTATACAATAGGAGAATAAAGTTTGAAATGGCTCAAAAATACGGTAATTCTTTTTATGTCTGTGAGAAACGAGATATCCGCTCTCCACCGTTTTTTCTCGAACAGCCATAATAATGGAACACTGGCCTACAGTAATATGGCAACGACCAAGGACCCTTTCTTCTTCTCTCAAATGTGCATGACCCTTGTCCGTCTACAAAATATATTATTGTCTGCCTGATCCTTACCGACTCGTGAACGGACCGATTAACGTATTTCAGATTATTCTGGGACCACCCGCTAAATGAAAATGGCCCAGAACCAGAATGCGCTAATAAAGCCTTAAACTAATCTTCTCAATTGCTAGGGTTCTCAATTACAACTATGATTTTCGTATTCAAAATATGAATGATCAATCAATAAGGAGAAAAATAAAATAGGAATCGCACAAATGTGGGACGCGATGCAACGGCCCAGTTGTACTTTTACGGAGAGATAAGAAAAATTGTGATGTACATGAGGAGGGACAGAGAAAACCGTTCAACACGACAGCGGGGTTGTTTTTGGGAGAGCATAGGAGTAGAGGAAAATTTTCTGTGTGTACCAGAACGAAGCGGGGAGAATAATTTGAGAGAAGCGACTCGTGAGGTTGTCGCGAAGAAGTCCCCAGAAGTAGAGGAAACAAAAATGAAGGAGAGCGAGGTATATGGATTGATAGTTATTTTAGGGCGCAACCCAGTAATAGACATTTAAGAGCGATAAAAGATTAGATAAGGAAATAAAAGCGTTATTCTAGACGATGAGAATCCTCCATCTTATGGCTCACCCTAAAATTTTATCTTCTAGTTATTCACACTTAGCTAATAGGAACACAATATAGAGCGAGAGTGAAGGCGTCGTCTTTTCTGGGCATCCGTGTGTCTCTGACCGCGCAACATTTTTCCTGGTCAATCGAAGTACCCTTTAGGAAGGGTTCTAGTAAGAACGGTGTTTCGTCATCTGCTGCCGACTCACCCACTCGCTAACGGACCGATAGATAAACGTATTCTAAAGTTAGTCCAGGTCACGAAGAATTGTGCATACTATCAGAGAAAAGAAACATTGGCTATGAAGATCAGCTCGACAGTCCATGGATTCAGAGTTTGAAATACACCGATTGCAAAGCTCAACTTTCAGAATTTGAAAGTTCAAAGAAACATTTTAATGTTTAAAAAGTTTCATCTCTCATTCTGGCTATACGTGCTGTATGTGATAGAGACAATCCTTCGAGTTCACCCACTCCCTTTTCTACTATCTTTGATGTTCTTGCCCATTTTCTGTAAATTAGAGGTATGGTATGTTACAGTAGTTTCTGTTTCGAAACCCGCTGCAACTGCAACCATCATTTTTCTGAACCAAAAAGTGAAGTTTTTGCTCAAAATTTTGACCTTTTATCTTTTCGAGTTCTGGACGAATTAAACTATTAAAAACGCCAAATTTTCAATTTTGACTATGCTATTTCCGGTCTCAAAATAGTCTATTACGTACCTAATAAGTTTTTTGAAGAGATCTTCTCTGGAATAATGCTTCTTGTCACAACGGAAGGAAGAATATAGAGAGCGAATATGCGTGCGTCGTCTCGGTTTACGAGAGAAGTGAACTACGGAGAAGGAATTGCGATGAGCCGCGAGACTTGGTGGAAGGCGATGCGTGTAAAAGACCCACGGACAGTATAGGAATGACAGAGCAAAAAACAGACTGAACATTCGGAAGAGAGGCAAGAAGGTGTTGTGGTGAGCCAGCAGACTTGGCGGCAGGCGGAGGGTGTTGATGACCCTCGGAGTGTATAAGAATGATGAGAGTGGAGAGAGAAGATTTCTGCAGTATATCGATTGTTATTCAATAGGTTAACGAAGAAGGGAGAAAGAAGTGAGAATGGGGCATGAGTCACTCAATCGACCCTAAAAATCATACAGACTGAGTTTTATGTATCTGGGACTGTACACCTTGGTAATCACTTCATGCCTCCTGGCAATCCACAAATGTGGGAATGGCAAATGGAGGAGACATTGGGATGTCATATTACAAATTAACGGTACAACACATATCGAGGGAGTTGGAAAAAACATTACAATCTTTCCAAGAATAATCCCGTTTTTGATGGGTTATACATGATTTTCACAAGTGTGCACTCTATTGCCACACAGTCTCTGGCTCTCTATTACTTGTCTCTCTCCCACCGCGCTAATACAGAGAACAACAGATGAAATCGGCTCAGCTCCCATGATGCCGACGATACAGCGCCTACCTGAACTTGATAGCTCTCGCTTCAACCAAACAAAAAGACACGGCTCGGGTTAGATCCCATGGACTCCTAGCCACCAACAACTCCTCACTCCTAGCCACCAACAACTCCTCACAGTTTCTACTTACCCGAATCACACTTTCAGCGCATTTGCCACCCTTTCCAGTCAAAACCCTAAAGATATACCCCTTCTATTGTCTTCTTCTGTTACCATGGAGTTGGCAACGGTTCTCCTCATTCACCATCGGAAAGCACAGACACAACCGCACAAAGAATTACCAACCTATAAAAAAACAAATGAGAAAAATATTCCTTTTTATTCTGATTCAGAGAATCAAGAGAGACGCAATTGGAGGATTATGAGACAACATCACACTCCTTGATTTATTTATTATAAGAATAACTTCATGGAATTTTGGTACAACTAATATCGGAAAACTGTCAATCAAAAATTGAAACTTTCATCTTAACGCCCTTACGACCAATTCAAAATTATTGACAATTTTAATTAGTGCTTCGAGGAAAGACAAAAATTAGGCTCTCCTATGTGTAGATAGGATACAATTCTGAAACGAAATGAATAATGAAAACCGATGAGAGTTATAACACACATATCAAAATGACATACACACGCTATCGCAATTGTGAATTTTGTTCTTTTTGTGAACACGAAAAAGTGAGCATATGGAGAAAAAATGTGTGCGGATTAAATGAGAAAAGATTTTTTTTCAAAATTGGAGAACTATTTGCGAGTCGTCGTTATGCCAATGAAATACAACGAAAATGTCTATTCATCAAAAATGGTTATCTCTTTCCACCGAGAGAAAAATTCACCAGTTGAAAAAGACGAAAAAATTTCACCGTTCATACCGGTTGGTATTTCTGAGCAAGTTAAAAAAAGGATGTCCTGCCTTTGGCGAAGATTTGTATGTGTTCTAATTTATTAGGTGATTTTAAAAAATTGATGAGGTTCAGACGATTTGGGGTCAAAAACTGATAATTGATAATAAAAAAAGATATGGATGAAGCAAAAACAAAATGAAGGCATGTGTTCAACATTTTTTACTGTGAATTCAATTAAATCGAATTTCACCTTTTGCGTATGCACACTGACCAAAAAATCGGGATTCCATTCTCTTCTCTTAGTTTGGTATCTGTCATTTTTTATTAGATCAATGACCTCTCAATTAGTTCAGTAGAATGCCAAGGGATTTTTTTGCCTTTCACTTCGAAATATTTAGTAATGGATACACAAGAGGTTGTTTTGATGAACATCACTCAATCTTGAATCTCCTGATGTTGGTATCAAACAAAAACGACTAAAGATTGGCGCAGTTTTTCGCCAAGAAGATGTCAACTGATTTTATAATTTCATAGTTCTTGGCATTCTTTAATAGTTGGCACCCAGCTCAAATGAGGAGACAGTGCATGATTGTGCCAAACTGGGGTGAAGGAATTCCGCTGTTGTCCAATTGTGTTTTGATTTTAGAAAAAACAATCTATGAAATTGGATTCAGATACTTTCAACTGCGCCGCTTGCGAAAATCATGTCTAACCCATCAAAAACGGGATAATATTAGGTTGGCGGGAAAGTCTTTGTCACTTTTTCAATAGTTTATTTCTCAAAGAAAAAATAACCGAATAATTAATTATATTGTCCATCATTATCAACAACATGTCTCCAACGTTCCCTCAATTTATGGATTCCATTGCGGTAGAATCCAGCCGGGCGTGAGGAAAGTATTGTTTGAGTGCCGCTTCGACCGCTCCACGGGAATTGAAGCTTCTTCCTTCGAAGGCACGTGTCATATCGCCAAATAACCAATAGTCGGAAGGAGCAAGATCAGGAGAATACGGGGGGTGAGGGAGAACATTCCATCCATATCCCATCAGCTCCTGCTTCACTTGTTTCGAAACATGTGGGCGAGCGTTATCATGTTGATAGTACACTTTCTTGTCTTTCAGGGCCGAACGGTCGACTGCTTTCTTGAGGTTTCGTAGTTGAGTAGTGTAGAGGTCTCCAGTTATTGTTTTGCCCTCGGGCAGAAGTTCCCAGTAGATGGGGCCGTCCACTCCCCACCACACAGAGAGCATAACTTTTTTCGGATGAAGGTCGGGTTTGGGGACATCCTGTGGGCTCTCTCCTTCTCCAACCCACTGGGATTTCCTGTGGTGATTATCGTAGAAGACCCACTTCTCATCTCCGGTTATTAGCCGGTCCAGCCATCGATCGCCCGCGTGGAGAGTGAGAAGAGTAATCGAATCGTCGACTCGGCGGTCAAGGTTGGCTTGAGTCAGGTGATGAGGTATGAATCGACCAAAAAGTTTTCTCATTCCAAGAGACTTCAAACCTTCAAGGACTGTGCTATGGTGAACTCCGAATGTGACAGCTAGTTCACGGCTAGATTGAAATGGATCCGATTGCAATGCGTGCTTCAGCTTGTCCAAATCCAACTCACGGGGTCTCCCAGAGCGATCCTTTTCATCGAGCGAGAAGTCATCTTTTTCGAAACGATGGAACCAATTGCGAATAGTATTGTAGTGAGGGACATGTGTGTTGTACACATTCTTCAAGAAAGTTTCCGAATCCTTCATCGTGGTGTGAGATAGGAAGAGGTAAATCAAAACATGTCTGATGTGAATAGCAGTGGGAACAAACATATCGTTTCAATTACAGATGAGGAGCAGGGAAGGAGATGGGGACTTGTTTATATGGAAGGTTCTTATCACCTTGTTATTCACTAGAGTCGATATCATACACAGCCTCCATATACGAGAACAGTGATTAAACAAACAGAGTGACAAAGACTTTCCCGCCAACCTAATAGTTGGCGATCGAATTCAGCTAGTTTAAGATCAGATATAAATACAATTAAAATGATAGTCCAAAAATGGAAATTAATAGAGCCGAAAACGGTGAGCATATCTCATTACACGAAAAGGGGGGAATGGTCTCCGTTGGGGTGCAGACACTATTAGACCTCACTAGCATGCTGATAAAACGGCAGCTTCCTCGCTTTTACCCCGTTCAAAAAACAAAGTTTGAAAACAACAGATCAAAAATGGAAAGGACTTTCCGAACAACCTAATACTTGAGATAGAATATTCTAAAAATGAGAATTTCAGACATTTTCAACTCTCCAGAACATGCCAGAACTCAAAGATCATGACTACTTGAGCACATCCTCAAATGACGTGGATTTGTCGATTCCTGGATTTCCGGAAATTCCACAAAATTCAAATGATGAGATAGTAAATCAACTTCTGGGCATGCTCAAATACAATTCCAATTGGAATCCGGATTTTTCTTCAACGTCATCTTCAAATATTACTTCTTCTGAAGCTTCTGTAGAGCCATCGCCGAGTCCGGAGCTGGAAGCCGAGACCTGGAAGGAGCAGGAAGTTTCGAAAAAGGAGAATTTTTTGAAATTTGGGATTTCTGAACAAAAACTGGATCTGTATAAGGTGAGGTTTGAATATTTTTCTCAAATTTTTACAACATATTTTTAGGACCCGGCTCCTGAAAATCTGGAATTTGTCCAGCCAAGCTTCTTTGATATTTTGGCTCAACAAAATAATACACCCGTTCCTAAAAATTTTAATTCGAAAATTGAGAATCGAGAATTTCTTGACATTCCATCGCCCCAAAATTCGGACCCATACAAGGATCTGGTAAGTTTAGGAGCCCCTAACTTTGAGCCAATTTGTCTCGATTCTTGTGAGAGCTATTGAAAATCTGTCAACTGATAAATTGTTTATCATGATATCATAAACATTTTATCAATTTACAAATTTTTGATATCTTGCAAGGAAACCGAGATACCGTAAAACCTCTAATAGAACGACACCCGGATCGTCCACTTTGAGCCTATATATCTCATTTCTTTTAAAAGATATCAAAAAGTGGTTTACTAGTAAAATGTTTATCAGGATATCAGCAACATTTTACTAGTTAGCCACTTT
>NC_013491.2:8319753-8360557 GCF_000004555.2 Caenorhabditis briggsae | reverse complement strand
ATAATTAATTATATTGTCCATCCTTATCAACATCATGTCTCCAACGTACCCTCAATTTATGGATTCCATTGCGGTAGAATCCAGCCGGGCGTGAGGCAAAGTATTGTTTGAGTGCCGCTTCGACCGCTCCCCGGGAATTGAAGCTTCTTCCTTCGAAGGCTCGCGTCATATCGCCAAATAACCTATAGTCGGAAGGAGCAAGATCAGGAGAATACGGGGGGTGAGGGAGATCATTCCATCCATATCCCATCAGCTCCTGTTTCACTTGTTTCGAAACATGTGGGCGAGCGTTATCATGTTGATAGTACACTCTCAGGTCTTTCAGGGCCGAACGGTCGACTGCTTTCTTGAGGTTTCGTAGTTGAGTAGTGTAGAGGTCTCCAGTTATTGTTTTGCCCTCGGGCAGAAGTTCCCAGTAGATGGGGCCGTCCACTCCCCACCACACAGAGAGCATAACTTTTTTCGGATGAAGGTCGGGTTTTGGGACATCCTGTGGGCTCTCTCCTTCTCCAACCCACTGGGATTTCCTGTGGTGATTATCGTAGAAGACCCACTTCTCATCTCCGGTTATTAGCCGGTCCAACCATCGATCGCCCGCGTGGAGAGAGAGAAGAGTAATCGAATCGTCGACTCGGCGGTCAAGGTTGGCTTGAGTCAGGTGATGAGGTATGAATCGACAAAAAGTTTTCTCATTCCAAGAGACTTCAAACCTTCAAGGACTGTGCTATGGTGAACTCCGAATGTGACAGCTAGTTCACGGCTAGATTGAAATGGATCCGATTGCAATGCGTGCTTCAGCTTGTCCAAATCCAACTCACGGGGTCTCCCAGAGCGATCCTTTTCATCGAGCGAGAAGTCATCTTTTTCGAAACGATGGAACCAATTGCGAATAGTATTGTAGTGAGGGGCATGTGTGTTGTACACATTCTTTCAAGAAAGTTTCCGATTCCTTTCATCGTGGGGTGAGATAGGAAAAAGGAAATCAAAACATGTCTGATGTGAATAGCAGTGGGGAACAAACTATCGTTTCAATTACAGATGAGGAGCAGGGAAGGAGATGGGGACTTGTTTATATGGAAGGTTCTTATCACCTTGTTATTCACTAAAGTCGATATCATACACAGCCTCCATATACGAGAACAGTGATTAAACAAACAGAGTGACAAAGACTTTCCCGCCAACCTAATACTTGGAAAGATTGTAATGTTTTTTCAACTCCCTCGATATGTGTTGTACCGTTAATTTGTAATATGACATCCCAATGTCTCCTCCATTTGCCATTTCCACATTTGTGGATTGCCAGGAGGCATGAATTGATTACCAAGGTGCACAGTCCCAGATACATAAAACTCAGTCTGTATGATTTTTAGGGTCGATTGAGTGACTCATGCCCCATTCTCACTTCTTTCTCCTTCTTCGTTAACCTATTGAATAACAATCGATATACTGCAGAAATCTTCTCTCTCCACTCTCATCATTCTTATACACTCCGAGGGTCATCAACACCCTCCGCCTGCCGCCAAGTCTGCTGGCTCACCACAACACCTTCTTGCCTCTCTTCCGAATGTTCAGTCTGTTTTTTGCTCTGTCATTCCTATACTGTCCGTGGGTCTTTTACACGCATCGCCTTCCACCAAGTCTCGCGGCTCATCGCAATTCCTTCTCCGTAGTTCACTTCTCTCGTAAACCGAGACGACGCAAGCATATTCGCTCTCTATATTCTTCCTTCCGTTGTGACAAGAAGCATTATTCCAGAGAAGATCTCTTCAAAAAACTTATTAGGTACGTAATAGACTATTTTGAGACCGGAAATAGCATAGTCAAAATTGAAAATTCGGCGTTTTTAATAGTTTTATTCGTCCAGAACTCGAAAAGATAAAAGGTCAAAATTTTGAGCAAAAACTTCACTTTTTGGTTCAGAAAAATGATGGTTGTTGCAGCGGGTTTCGAAACAGAAACTACTGTAACATACCATACCTCTAACCTACAGAAAATGGGCAAGAACACCAAAGATAGTAGAAAAGGGAGTGGGTGAACTCGAAGGATTGTCTCTATCACATACAGCACGTATAGCCAGAATGAGAGATGAAACTTTTTAAACATTAAAATGTTTCTTTGAACTTTCAAATTCTGAAAGTTGAGCTTTGCAATCGGTGTATTTCAAACTCTGAATCCATGGACTGTCGAGCTGATCTTCATAGCCAATGTTTCTTTTCTCTGATAGTATGCACAATTCTTCGTGACCTGGACTAACTTTAGAATACGTTTCTCTATCGGTCCGTTAGCGAGTGGGTGAGTCGGCAGCAGATGACGAAACACCGTTCTTACTAGAACCCTTCCTAAAGGGTACTTCGATTGACCAGGAAAAATGTTGCGCGGTCAGAGACACACGGATGCCCAGAAAAGACGACGCCTTCACTCTCGCTCTATATTGTGTTCCTATTAGCTAAGTGTGAATAACTAGAAGATAAAATTTTAGGGTGAGCCATAAGATGGAGGATTCTCATCGTCTAGAATAACGCTTTTATTTCCTTATCTAATCTTTTATCGCTCTTAAATGTCTATTACTGGGTTGCGCCCTAAAATAACTATCAATCCATATACCTCGCTCTCCTTCATTTTTGTTTCCTCTACTTCTGGGGACTTCTTCGCGACAACCTCACGAGTCGCTTCTCTCAAATTATTCTCCCCGCTTTGTTCTGGTACACACAGAAAATTTTCCTCTACTCCTATGCTCTCCCAAAAACAACCCCGCTGTCGTGTTGAACGGTTTTCTCTGTCCCTCCTCATGTACATCACAATTTTTCTTATCTCTCCGTAAAAGTACAACTGGGCCGTTGCATCGCGTCCCACATTTGTGCGATTCCTATTTTATTTTTCTCCTTATTGATTGATCATTCATATTTTGAATACGAAAATCATAGTTGTAATTGAGACCCTAGCAATTGAGAAGATTAGTTTAAGGCTTTATTAGCGCATTCTGGTTCTGGGCCATTTTCATTTAGCGGGTGGTCCCAGAATAATCTGAAATACGTTAATCGGTCCGTTCACGAGTCGGTAAGGATCAGGCAGACAATAATATATTTTGTAGACGGACAAGGGTCATGCACATTTGAGAGAAGAAGAAAGGGTCCTTGGTCGTTGCCATATTACTGTAGGCCAGTGTTCCATTATTATGACTGTTCGAGAAAAAACGGTGGAGAGCGGATATCTCGTTTCTCACAGACATAAAAAGAATTACCGTATTTTTGAGCCATTTCAAACTTTATTCTCCTATTGTATAAATTTCCAAAAAGAACAAATAGCTAATAAAATATGGTAGTTTGTCCTTGTTTAGAAAAATTCAAATTTTACCTTTATTTCTTACTTGATAGACAATTAATAATTGTCATTTTCTCATTTTTTTTTTCAGATTCTTCAGTGTCCAAAACTACAAAAATGAGCGGAAAGGAAAACAGAATCCAATGTGCCTCTGGAGCAAAAAAGCCAGTGGAACCTACTGAGAAGGATCCGATTAAAGATGGGTAAGTAGTAAAACAGAATAATTAAATTGACTTAAAATTTTCAATGAGCGGTGCCACAGCGTTGTCGGTTGGCTCTATTTGATAGTTTGAAAAGAGATTGGTGTTCATTTGGAGAGATACAGTACCATTTTTGAGACTTTTCGGGTTACAAATTAATTTAAGTTTGAAATGGCTCAAAAATACGGTAATTCTTTTTATGTCTGTGAGAAACGAGATATCCGCTCTCCACCGTTTTTTCTCAAACATTCATAATAATGGAACACTGGCCTACAGTAATATGGCAACGACCAAGGACCCTTTCTTCTTCTCTCAAATGTGCATGACCCTTGCCGTCTACAAAATATATTATTGTCTGCCTGATCCTTACCGAGTCGTGAACGGACCGATTAACGTATTTCAGATTATTCTGGGACCACCCGCTAAATAAAAATGGCCCAGAACCAGAATGCGCTAATAAAGCCTTAAACTAATCTTCTCAATTGCTAGGGTTCTCAATTACAACTATGATTTTCGTATTCAAAATATGAATGATCAATCAATAAGGAGAAAAATAAAATCCATATGGGAAGCACTTCGCGGACGATAATAAAGTTGTAGTGGACAGCTACAAAAAGAACAAGGAGAATAAGAGAAGGTATATGTGGAGGGGGATTAACATTTTCTGCCAACGTAGGGTTTTTTTGCATGATTTTATATCCGGGTTTTATTGAAATCTGTGGGTCTTTTTGCTGGTGATTTTCTACTTTCGGTTCTATGTGACCATTTCAATTGAATGAGGTTAGCCATAAAGTGAGAACTGCTTCCGTTTTCTATTCGGTATTTCTTATCTCTTTGGCATACAGTACCAGTCAAAAATTTACAATAATGCATTTTCCAGTTGATTCACACATTAGAGATATTTGAAAATTTGAGGTCGCGAAAAAGTTTCGAACTCTCAATTTTGATAAATTAGATTGCGATTTGCTGTTTTTAGGGTAAAACAAGTACGAGAAACACAATGATGATAAAATGCAAGCTGAGAAATTTTTAGTTTTCGAAGTATTTAGGTCACAATTTAAAAAAAAAACACTTAATTTCCAAAAATCCATCATGTCTGAGTTGATTTTCGGCCACTTTGACCATACATATTCTGGAGTCTGGAGCTAGGCTGTTCAGTTTTCAATCATTTCAAAAACTTTGAAAGGTTTAAAACAAACTTATATTGAAAACTTTGCACTTACACTTTTTCCAGCTATTTGCTGATTTCGGAAATAATACCACTTTTTGGTCCGTTTTCGTACTGAAAACGTAAAAAATAGGTGTAAAAAATAGGTGTATAGAATTCGGTAAACAGCTGAAAAACTAGAAAAGTTCAAATAATTATGTGATTGTAAAGTTTTTAACCGAGTCGTGAACGGACCGATTAACGTATTTCAGATTATTCTGGGACCACCCGCTAAATGAAAATGGCCCAGAACCAGAATGCGCTAATAAAGCCTTAAACTAATCTTCTCAATTGCTAGGGTTCTCAATTACAACTATGATTTTCGTATTCAAAATATGAATGATCAATCAATAAGGAGAAAAATAAAATAGGAATCGCCCAAATGTGGGACGCGATGCAACGGCCCAGTTGTACTTTTACGGAGAGATAAGAAAAATTGTGATGTACATGAGGAGGGACAGAGAAAACCGTTCAACACGACAGCGGGGTTGTTTTTGGGAGAGCATAGGAGTAGAGGAAAATTTTCTGTGTGTACCAGAACGAAGCGGGGAGAATAATTTGAGAGAAGCGACTCGTGAGGTTGTCGCGAAGAAGTCCCCAGAAGTAGAGGAAACAAAAATGAAGGAGAGCGAGGTATATGGATTGATAGTTATTTTAGGGCGCAACCCAGTAATAGACATTTAAGAGCGATAAAAGATTAGATAAGGAAATAAAAGCGTTATTCTAGACGATGAGAATCCTCCATCTTATGGCTCACCCTAAAATTTTATCTTCTAGTTATTCACACTTAGCTAATAGGAACACAATATAGAGCGAGAGTGAAGGCGTCGTCTTTTCTGGGCATCCGTGTGTCTCTGACCGCGCAACATTTTTCCTGGTCAATCGAAGTACCCTTTAGGAAGGGTTCTAGTAAGAACGGTGTTTCGTCATCTGCTGCCGACTCACCCACTCGCTAACGGACCGATAGATAAACGTATTCTAAAGTTAGTCCAGGTCACGAAGAATTGTGCATACTATCAGAGAAAAGAAACATTGGCTATGAAGATCAGCTCGACAGTCCATGGATTCAGAGTTTGAAATACACCGATTGCAAAGCTCAACTTTCAGAATTTGAAAGTTCAAAGAAACATTTTAATGTTTAAAAAGTTTCATCTCTCATTCTGGCTATACGTGCTGTATGTGATAGAGACAATCCTTCGAGTTCACCCACTCCCTTTTCTACTATCTTTGGTGTTCTTGCCCATTTTCTGTAGGTTAGAGGTATGGTATGTTACAGTAGTTTCTGTTTCGAAACCCGCTGCAACAACCATCATTTTTCTGAACCGAGAGAGCAGATTCTTTTGGTATATCGATTGTTTTTCATGTGTTAACGTCGTCTCAAGAAAAGGAGTGCGGAATGAGTCATTCAAATGACTCTCAAAATCATGCAGATTGACGTTTTCTGTCTCTGAGATTGTTTGCCTTGGTAATATGCCTTTGGGAAATCCACATTTTTGAAAATTTTCAGAATGAATTAATTGATTCAAAACGATAAAATTAGCACTTATCCTAGTTTTAGGTTCTCTAGATGATTCATCAGAACAATAATACATGTTTTTTCTAAACCATATAATGGTTTAAAAAGATTGAGAGCGGTTACTTCGTTAAATTTTTCTCAAAGGCACAAGATTGAACTATTGTATTTTTTGGGCCCATTTGAAAATTTTTAATTTTATAATATGTCTCCAGTTTCTCAACGTTTTTCGTTATTTCGATTCGTTTTGTTTTTGTTTTACATAGGTATGGGTAGGTCTTCAAGGACCCTTTCCTCTCTTCTGGGATGTACATGACACCTTCTGGAATACCAAATCCAAAATTAGTGATGTTTTGTCATCTGCCACTGACTCACCGACTCGGCATATTTTATCGATATGCTGTCGGATATTACGGATCTAGATGACGAAACAAGCCTCATGAGAAATTGAACTATGAGGACTGAAAGGTTCAAGGAAAAAAATTACATTTTCGATCGGAATTCTGTCCCTTCATGTGGAGAAACCAGAAGAGAGGAAAGGGTCCTTGAGGACCTACCCATACCTATGTAAAACAAAAACAAAACGAATCGAAATAACGAAAAACGTTGAGAAACTGGAGACATATTATAAAATTAAAAATTTTCAAATGGGCCCAAAAAATACAATAGTTCAATCTTGTGCCTTTGAGAAAAATTTAACGAAGTAACCGCTCTCAATCTTTTTAAACCATTATATGGTTTAGAAAAAACATGTATTATTGTTCTGATGAATCATCTAGAGAACCTAAAACTAGGATAAGTGCTAACTTTATCGTTTTGAATCAATTAATTCATTCTGAAAATTTTCAAAAATGTGGATTTCCCAAAGGCATATTACCAAGGCAAACAATCTCAGAGACAGAAAACGTCAATCTGCATGATTTTGAGAGTCATTTGAATGACTCATTCCGCACTCCTTTTCTTGAGACGACGTTAACACATGAAAAACAATCGATATACCAAAAGAATCTGCTCTCTCCACTCTTTACATTCTTATACAGTCCGAGGGTCATCAATACGCACCGCCTTAATCAAGTCGGCTCAACGCATCACCTCCTCCTCCTCGTCTCTCCTCCTTTCCGAATATTCAGTCATACGTTTTTTTTTCTCTATCCCTGACGACGCACGCATATTCGCACTCTTTTTTTTTTCTTCCCTCTGTGACAATAAGTACTAGTTGAAAGGAGGCTCAGATCTTTCTAGGAAACTTATCAGGTACGTATTCGAATACTCTGAATCCGGAAAAAGCATAGTCGCGATTAAAGATTCACACTTAATCGCTTTAAGCTCAAAATTCGTTCAGTACGTGTCTTATCTGCATCCGTTGAGTTCATAAAATCACGAGTTTCGAATTCTGAATGTTACATCCCGATTTTTTTTGCAAAACAAATGTTTTGAACTGACCAACTCATTGCTTTTTCTTGCCTGTGAGATACTAGGCTGTGAAGACAAAATGGGTAGCTATAGAAAAAAGTAATTTCGGAAAGGTTTTTCCCCACATAGAGGGGTGGATTTTTCCCCACATAGAGGGGTGGATTCCTAGCGAAAATGTAATTCTGCTTTGAACTTTCAAGTCCTTGTAGTTGAATTTTTCATGAAGCCTGTTTCAACATCTAGGTCCCTGATTCACGACATCTTATCGATAAAATATCCCAACGATATTTTTCTTTCTTTTCAATAATGCGTACAACTCATCGTAGCCTAGACTAACTTGAAAAGATGTTGATCTATCCATTCGCAAATTGGTGAGTCAGTTTCAGAAGACAAAACACCGCTAATCTGCCTTTTTTGATATGCCAAAATATGTGATGCACATCCGAGAAAAGAGGAAAGATTCATTGGTTGTTTCTGTTTGACTGTAGGTAATTGGTCATTGCTTTACTATCGTGAAAAAAAGATGATCATACGTGACCAAAACGATCTCTTGAATATGTTCAGAGCCAGCCTCGGGCGCTCATGCCATTTTTGAAATTTCTTTTTAAACAACGTCGTCCCATTATACTGGTATAAAAACATCTGTTGGGTGGAAAAGAAGCTTTGGTGGCGGTTGCCGCAGGCCACAAAAACGGAAGCTACCGTAACCTACCGTCACCTCTAACCTGAAGAGAGCGAGCAACAACATTAAAGACAACGGGAAAAAGTGAGCGAATTCAAAAGCTTTTTTTCTAATATTCATATAAAGAACATTCGAAGCGAACAATTTCATCTGATTGTGAACTTCCAACCCTGAAGTTGAACTTTGCATTTGGTGTATTCCAAACTTTATCCATAAGGAGTCAAGCTGATCTGGCGGCCATTGTTTTGTTTCTTCTCTTCAAAATGGCTAGTAATTCGGAGATAAAAAAAGGTAAAACAACTGGTTCTACCCTCCGAATTATGTGCCCTCAATATTACGTACAACTCTTCGTGACTTAGACTAACTTAGAAGGTCTAGTCGCGAGTCGGTAAGTGAGCGGCAGATGGCCACACACCGATCTTCCTAGAAACGATCCCAAAAGATACTTCGATTGGGCAGCAGACATGGTGTGCATCTGAGAGAAGAGGAAAAGGTGTGCTCAGAGACATACGGCCCAGAAAAGATTCACCCATTTACCCCTTTACTCTTTCTTCATATCGCGTTCCTACCAGCAAATTGCAAACGACTAGATGATACAATTCATCGTCATCTACAATAACGTTCTTATTGGCTTTTCTCCTCTTTGTATTATGTGTTTCTCGACTTATCCAAATTTCATCTACCACAAAACAAATCAATTTTAAGATTACTTTTTATCTAATCTTTTGGCGTTATTGTGCTATCATTGGGTTGCACCCTAAAACAATTATCAATCCATATTCCTCGCTCTCTCTTTCCTCTGCTTCTAGAGACTTCTTCGCGACAACCGCACAGGTCTTTTCCCTCAATTAATGTTTTTCTCTTCCTTCTGGTACACTCAGAAAAATTTTCTTTACGTATATGCACCTTCAAATACATCTTCAAAACACCTTCAAAAACAATTGCTGTCTTGTTGAACAATTTTCTCTGTTTCTCCTCATGTCTATCACTAATTTTTCTAAAAAAGTATAACTGGGTCGATTTCTCTCTTATTTTTTTCTAACTTGGTTGATTATATTTCGAATTTTCATAGTTTTTTCCAACTCTTTCTGTTTTCAGATTCACCGGAACGTCGGCCGACAAAAAAAATATCGAGAAAATGGAGACTGAGAAAGTGCAAAGAAGATTTACCATAAGTCAACCTCAACTATCTCAACCAGAACCGAAGGAGGAACCAAGGGAGGAACCAAGAAACAAATTACAAATTACAAATTACGTATTACAGGAACAATATACAAATTACAAGGACTTACGAACCATTGTCAGACGCGTAAGATAATAACTTCACGACAGTGAATTCGACTAACTAAAATTTTTCAGTGATTTGAAGGCGAGAATCGGAAAACCGAAGGAAAACCGAGAAGACGAACCAGACCGCGAGGTGTCCCCATTGCCAGCTTAGGATATCCTCATCAAACTGAGGAAAAGGTTGAGGAGTTGGTCAAAGCCTGCCCCCGTGTGAGCCATTAGCTGGTCAGTTATTTTTTCTAATTCTGAGCATATTTTTTATTACAGGCTCTTTGTTTTCTTAGAAAATACAGTTTGGAAAAGAGCATCGAGCTTGGAAATAACTATAGGCCTCCAAATTTAGCCGGGATCCTTCTGGGCAAGAATTTTGGATCAGAGCCATTTACGACACTAGAAGACAGAGATGCAGGCGCTCAGTTGAGAAATCAGGTAAAATATTGAAAAATGAGGAATGATTTAAACTTTTCTTCAACAATTTCAGTTTAAAAATGTGATTGATCCGAAGGAAATCACTGAGGAGTGCTTGAGACAACAAGCGAGGAGACCTGTTGATTTCAATAGGCTGCTTGTGGACGTTTCACCAAAATAGTAATATTGCAAACTGAATAATTTTAATAATGTGTCTTAACATGCAGTCCAGCTCCAGTGAAAAAATCACAAGCTTCTAAGAAGAAGAAGAAGAGAGTTGTCCAAAGAGCCTTCAGAAAACGACGATGTAGAAAATAAGCAATCGGTTCCTGCTGATGCACAAACGACTGGCACTCCGGAAGGAAAAGAAGACAAGTCGAATGGAAAGAAAAATAGAGAGAGGCTATTGAAATCAAGCAATGGTTCGAGGTAAATTTGAAAAATGTGTCATTCTTAAAATTGTTTTTGATTTTCAGAACTGCTGCCATTAAGAACTCAGAAACTCGGAAAAACGGACATTTTGGAGATTCGAAATGTGAGACCGACGAGGAAGAAGAGACGACCAGTCTGAAGAATCGACTGAGGTAATTTCCAAAAATGAGTCGCTCTCATAATTACCTCAATTTTCAGAAGCAAAATGGCGCTGAAGAAAGAAAGTTCCGAGTCGCACACTGAATGAGAGGAAGATACGTCACCAGTCCAAAAGCGAATTTACAGAAATGCTGTAGTTCTGAAGCAAAATAATATGAAATCATCTGAGGATTCATCCGGAAACGACACCGCAGTCGAAGACCATGTCGTCGAAATTGAGAACCTCCGCAGGTAATTTCCTAAAGCATGACATTTTCAAGAAATTGCTACTTTTCAGAATCCGGCGTGCCCGCGTAATTTATTCGCCATCACCTGTGGAGCGATTTTCGACTAGACGACAAGAGAAAAAACGCTCTACTGATGAGGAAAAGAAACAAAAAAGGTCGGGGTAATAAAATTCAATCTCTGTCTTCTTAAAATGTCTTCGATTCAGAGCTCGACGGCCACATGTAAGATCTTCATCGAGTGAAGAAGCCGAAATACACGGAATCCAACCTCGCGTGTTCCGAACATGAAGAATCCAGCAATTCTGATGAGGAAGAAAAAAGGAGACCATTAAGGTAAATGATTTTTCAAACTCCTTTTTCAAAAATTTTCGTTAATTCAGATTTCGTCGAGCCCGTGTGAGACCTTTGTCAGCCCACGTGAAAAAGCCGAGACTTGCGGAATCAGAATCGGAGTCATCCGAAGATGAAGAAGCAGTTGCACCGAAAGCTTGCGGGAGGTAATTTCCCCCAAAAAAGTCACTCTCAATTACTGTTTATTGTTTTAGAAAAGTAGGTCCGAGAGAAAGCTGAGTCAAAGTCCCAAGAGGAAGACCTGTTAAAAATGCCTCGTCAGCGGAAACAAGAGGCTATAAGTGAGTTGCTCAATGAATAGCCTTTTTAAACAATCCTTTTTTCAGGAACTTTCCGGAATCTTCACTGAAAGCGTCATTGTCCAGAAAAATATCTCTCCGAAAAAGAAGCATGCAACGTAACTTGGATCAAACTCCATCAGCGTCCGAGCCGTCAAGAAAGAAGAGATGCGAGAAGGAATCGGATTCTGATTCGGAATATAACTACGAAGAAGATGAGAGTGATGATTATTAAAAAATCTTTCCCCTTCGTTTGCCAACCCATCTTCTTGTATCGACCTGCTAGCTCTTTCTTTTTTCAAGTTGTCCAGCTGTATATGTTTTTACCAAGTAATTGAACAGATTTTCCATTTTCTATTAGTTCAAATTCCACGATTCTACAAATTTGTGATCTGGATTATTTTTCGTATCCTTTTTTATTCCATCTAACCCTTCTTGCTTTCTTCCTTTTTTCCGTTTTGTTTCAATCTTTAAAAAGTTCCAAAGTACAATATTTGACCGTTTTTGTTTTAAATTTGAAGTCCATATTTTCTCCTTCTTTCTGTTTTCATTGTGTTTATCCACTTGTTATTATTCTTATCCCTACACATTATGTTAGCGCAAATTTTTCCGCTATTGTTACAAATTGCTCAATAAATGCATGCAACCTACAACAGCTGACAAAATCTTCGGTCTGAAATCGTTCTCCGTCGTGTTATCTGAGAAAATGTCTCAAAATTTGCAAAAAATTGTTTAATTCGAAAGCAACGTTGGACGGTGAAAAATGTGACAGTAATCTTGAATAGATTCCAAATAAACGTCCTACTTATAATTTACTAGTTCCAAGATTTAGCTTAATAAAATCTAGCTTAGAAGTCTGACCTACTGTAACCTTTTCATCCTTTTTGCACCGACCGGATACATAAATCAATCATACCTTGCTCCCCGCCCTGTCTCAAGAGCCTTTTCCCGTCATTTTTCAGGTAGAAAATGTGGCACATCAAGTGGAAATTGCTAATTTGAGATGAACTCTCTGCTCGAGAAAAGCAAAACCGATCCTTTTTCTCGGAAATAGACATGATGTATTAGTGGGTGGTGTCAACCGGAGAGAAAAGGGAGCCACAAATTTGTGGTGACACCGCCTCCTCTCGTGATTCGTCTTCTTGGTCATCTTCAGTTCAAATGAGGTTGGAGATGGGGCGAAGTGTGAAAAAAGAAAGAGCATCACAAAGGCGAGAAAATAGATCTCATTCTTCGTGACGAACGACGTGCACGTTTTTGAGGACCGCCCTCCCTTTTTTGAAACCTCCTCCCTCCCTCTTCTGTTTCCTTCTGTTTCGGAAGAAGGAATATAATTGAAACCGGACATGAATTGGAATATATATTCCCTTTTTTTCTCCATGTCCTTTTGAACTAGACACGGCGATATCTCATTTGGCTCTATCCAGATTTCTTATATCTCCCTTTCACGCAGTATCCTATAATTTTCGCAAAAACAGAAAAAAAAACAATTCAGTTTTATGAGGCTAGTACGCTTTCCGACATATTCATAAATGCTTGTGGTCCCGCCCTTTTTCATTCTCTTGCGTCAACGGCTTCATTTTTTAATACCGAAATACAATTTCCATTGGGGTGCCCCAAAAAACCGAGGTAGCATAAGATTGATTATACTCATATCTTGAAATTCTTCTTCTTGTTCTTTTTTTATTTTTTTCATTATATTCGATTTTTCAAGTCCCCTTCTCTCCTCTCGATGAACACCGATACTATTTCCGCACCATCTTTCCGTGTATCATAAACAATTGGGAAGTGTACCTGTTCATTGAACCCAGCTTTCTTTTTCTGCTACTTCTTCATTCATTTATAGTATTTTTAACTTATTTCAGCATAATCAATCTCATTATGTCCGTGGATTGCAACACGGAAAAACTAGCAACACTGATGCAATGTTCACCAGTTAGGGAGGTAACCGAGCAGCAAACTCAAATGGCTCTGACTGATACTACAAAACGTTCTCTTGTGATTAAAATTGCCTACAAGTGAGTTTTCTTCATCCCTTTTTTTGAAGATAGCTGATTGAATTTTAGACATCTCGGCACGTCCACACAATATCCATATGGGAAGCACTTCGCGGACGATGGTAAAGTTGTAGTGGACAGCTACAAAAAGAACAAGGAGAATAAGAGAAGGTATATGTGGAGGGGGATTAACATTTTCTGCCAACGTAGGGTTTTTTTGCATGATTTATATCCGGGTTTTATTGAAATCTGTGGGTCTTTTTGCTGGTGATTTTCTACTTTCGGTTCTATGTGACCATTTCAATTGAATGAGGTTAGCCATAAAGTGAGAACTGCTTCCGTTTTCTATTCGGTATTTCTTATCTCTTTGGCATACAGTACCAGTCAAAAAATTACAATAATGCATTTTCCAGTTGATTCACACATTAGAGATATTTGAAAATTTGAGGTCGCGAAAAAGTTTCGAACTCTCAATTTTGATAAATTAGATTGCGATTTGCTGTTTTTAGGGTAAAACAAGTACGAGAAACACAATGATGATAAAATGCAAGCTGAGAAATTTTTAGTTTTCGAAGTATTTAGGTCACAATTTAAAAAAAAAACACTTAATTTCCAAAAATCCATCATGTCTGAGTTGATTTTCGGCCACTTTGACCATACATATTCTGGAGTCTGGAGCTAGGCTGTTCAGTTTTCAATCATTTCAAAAACTTTGAAAGGTTTAAAACAAACTTATATTGAAAACTTTGCACTTACACTTTTTCCAGCTATTTGCTGATTTCGGAAATAATACCACTTTTTGGTCCGTTTTCGTACTGAAAACGTAAAAAATAGGTGTAAAAAATAGGTGTATAGAATTCGGTAAACAGCTGAAAAACTAGAAAAGTTCAAATAATTATGTGATTGTAAAGTTTTTAATCTAGGTCTGTTTTCCACCCTCAAACACTTTCGAAAAGATTGGAACCTTGATAGCCCAGCTTTAGACTCTTGGAAATGATCAAAATGGTAGTAAATCATTAGAAAAATACTTCTGTATTTTGTATATCTTATTGACCGTAGATAGTTTCAGGAACAAATCGGATCAATCAGTGAACCGCCTGCTTCTGGGATTCCTCCCAACTGGTCAAAAACTGGTGCTCACCAATTGCCCAATGACTTCCCGTAATAATGGTTCGCTACCCAACACGAGCGCCAAAACAGAAAGCTGAGCTTCTTTATATTTATTTTGCATTTTTACTAAATATTCCTCTCAAAAAAACCTCTGTCCTTCAATTTCCAGGTCCTCATGTTTTAAATTTGCCATTTCAAAAAATGAAAATAATAGCTTTTTTTCGAGACTTCTCGACTGTCGGCTTGCAACTTCTGGACGGAAGTTGAGGGGGGGGGGGGGGGGCTCGGCTTTTGTACTGATCTTGGTCAGATTTTGGTCAGAAACTGCACACTGGCAGCATTGGGACGGACAATGGTCGGATTTTGGCCAGAATTTAAAGGCGCTGCGTGTTAAAAGGTCGGAAGCTTGCAGGTAGTTTATTGGATCTTGGTCGGCTTCCCACAATGTCTTTGCCGGAATCTGACCAAGCTCCAGCCAGAAGTGGCCGGAGACGCCTGAATTTCTAATGCAGACAGGTATTGTCTAGAAGTTGGAAAACAGGAAATTGGAGAGCTCATTTGTTCATAAGCATGCACCTCTCTTTTTATGCGATCATAAAAAATCTCGAAACGAACCTCTCAGTTTGGCAAAGTAATCTTGTATAATCGGAGAAGGATTTATGACATAATTCTACTTTTTTTATTCGAGAATCGTGAGTTTTGGGTACGGAGTTTTTTTCTAAAGTTGGAAAGGGTGGTGGGAATTTTAGAAAGGGATTATCGGAAAACTTTTTTCTCGAAGAAAAAATTCAAATTGTTGAAAAGTGTAGATATTGAAAAAAAAAATGAACAAAACTTTTTTTTTGGGAAGCAGGTGTTCATTTCATGGTGTGCAACGTTTTTTTTAGTTGCCTATATAAGCACTTGACACAAAAAATCTTGAGAAAAAAAGCTGGCGGCCATCTGGTTGTGGTGCCCTGGGCACGAAGAAACATCTGTTCTCCATTTGTACTATTCGTTCAGGGGTCCCGAGTGTCACAACTCATTTTTATCGCTTTCAGTAGGGGCACTAATCGATTGAAGCTGTTTATTTTTGTTTTGATGATTCTGACAGCTTTCTCGTCTCGATAAATCAAAATTACCACGTCCATTTTTTTGTCTGTCTATTTATCTTTTTTTTAAAGAAAAATCGATTTATATTTTTTGTCGCAGCTATTTTGTTTTTGCCTATTTCCCGTGACTCACTTTTAGATTTTTGCAATCGTTTTCATACTCCTCTTTTTGTGAATATTGAATTGCGATAAAAACAAATGGGGACTGTTGATGCGCTCTCACATTTCCATTTTTTCCTCCTCACTCGAAAACTGACGAAATCGAGCTAGTAACCATTCCTCTATTTTTCTCTTTTTCACTTTCCCCCAATTTCTCTATAAATATATTTAAACGTTTTTAGAATGCCTCCGAAAAAACAAGAACCCGATGAACGCGTCTTCCTTCAAATTCGTAATCGACAAATCAGCGAAAAAACTCTCGAAGAGCTCTTGGAACTTGCTGGAAAAATACCCAATCTTATTCTTGAAGACGAGGAGCTGATGGAAAAATACGCCGCCGCTCCGGAGAAGGATGAGCAATTGACGGTCAAGAGAGTCTGTAACAAGGGTGAATGCTGGAATTCGGAGCCGATTCCAGGATCGACTCACATCAAAATCAACACACAAGTTCCAAATGCAGATTTGAGAGTGCTAGAGGAATGGTGCAACAAAAGACAGCTTGTTCAGGTAGGATTTTTTGAGAAAATTAAGTTAAAACTAATAGAAATTTGAGAAATGTTATGAAAATTTTACAAAACCCAGTTGTTATTGATGTAGAGAAACTCCGAAAACTTAAAAAATTCAAATTATTTCCATCTAACCGACTAGAACCCTCTCATATATACACAGTCTCTAGTTGTGTGGGACACGTCATATGGTCTGTCATTTTTCCACATTGGTACGAAAAAAAAAACGATTCTCAAATTTCTCCGCTACTCGCGGGGTTTTTTTTGAGCGAACTCTTCTAGACAACAAAATGTCGAAAATATTCAAGCATAAAAAACTAGGCAAAGCGTAAATGAAATCTGTCACACTAAATTTTCCACCTGCGCACACACAAGTGAAACTGATTAGGACTTAGTGCTGACGAGGAGAGACGAGTGACATCATTCTCAGCCTCTCGACTTTTGGAAAAAAAACTATTAATCAGAGAATAATGGGTCTGTGGAAGACTGATTTGCATGGAGTCCACGCAGCGGGCTAACAGAAAAAAAATAAAGTTTTGGTAACGTCATAGCTGTGGAAATTTGTTTTTTGGTTTTTAGGTTACTGTAGTAGGAAAATATGGCAATTATCTCGATTTCTGGTAAATGACTTATCAACATATAACCAACATTTTATTAGTTGAAAAGGTTTTCATATATAACAGGAATCAAGATAATTGAGCTTAAAGTTGATTGTCTAGGTGGGCTTCGAGGAATATTGTATTTTCATTTTATTGCATGGTCATTTGGTAACAAGCTGAAGGCGCATCTTTATTTGTGTTACCAAATGACTACGTAAAGAAGTAAGAATACAACCTTTCTCGAAGCCCACCCAGATAATTATCTCGATTCTTGTATAAGAATTCTGTCAACTGATAAATTATCCTTATAATATATCCAATGTTTTATCGAAATTTTAGATTAAAGTTGATGGATGGATGGCTTCTATAAGAGGAAATAGGTATACAATTCCAATTTTAGAATAAGTTGATGAAATTGTTTGTATTTGGGCTCACTATCTTATGAAATCACATGTTCAAAAATCAACTTCTCAGTTGGTATACTGTACCATTTCCGTCCCAAAATCTCTTTACCTCATTTATCTCATTGCTCTTCCAGGCAGTCAAGATGCTCCCGGAGCACAATTTCTCAATTCGTGACACATGGAGACAAGTGCAGTCGGTCGCCAATCCGTCACCATGTTTCCAGTGTGGTGTCGTTGGATGTCTTCGTCGACAGGAGAGATGGCATGGAAGAGTGGTAGGCCTCATCAATTAGCACCACCATCTCCCGCATCTCCATCAATCTACGTTTCGTTTTTGAAGAAAGAAAATTTGAGATGTGGGGTGGCGTTGGGTTACGGTGGCAGAGAATAAAAAATGAGTTGGCTCTCTGAATGTGTAAAAAGAGAGAAACGATTTTTAGGACAATTTTCCCATTTTAGATGCAAAATCAGTTAAATAAGAGATTTTAAAGAGAATTTACAGATTCACGGAATGTTCCCGAACGTCCCAATCTTCAAGTTCCTGCATGACAAATCTGACAAAATCCCATCATGCTACTTCGTCCCACAGAATAGTGACATCAAAATTCTCACCAAGTTTGAGGACGCCTTCAAGAAGATCAAGGAAATCGACCGTCATTGTTAGGACTGGAAAAAACAAGATTTCTCTTTTAAGATATTTTCAAAAACCCTAATTTCGCCATGGCCTTTTTGTATGTTTTGAATCCCACCTGTATTGTTGCTGGTTCCCAGAACGTTTTCTCTGACTTCAAAACACACCCAAACAAGTTAATTGTAACATCGTCCTAATAATTTCCAATTTCTCATTCCATTTTTTATTGTCATAACTTTTATTGTCCGCATTCCTTCTCCCCTTGATTCCTCTCTTCCCAGTTGATTTGAAAATCCTGAATTGCTGAATACATTTACCTGGTGGATTTATATTTTGTCTGTAATAAGAATGGCCATAATAAAAACGACCTGGTTAAAAAATGTCAAGAATCTCAGTGCGGACAATTCGAAAAGTATCTGTCCGAGGCGATTGGTGTTACTCTTTTGATTGGTGGGCAAATGAGTGAAAGGAATGAGGTGAGTGTGTAATAGTGGGGTCCTCACACATCGTTGGGCTCGCCTCAAACCACTTCACTTGTTCTCTACATCCCCACCACCCCTCCTCGGTCTTCTCGCACCTACTTTAATTGTTCCAGATTGCCACTTCATTTGATGACACTCGTTGGTCCACATTTTTATTGTTGTCCCTTTTAGTACACATTTATGAATTGGAATAGTTGCGTGGTGTTTCTGTTCTCCACGTTCGTTTTTAGTACGAATGCGGTTATCAATTTTGTTGATTCGTAAGTTTCCAAGTTTTTTTGAAACCTGATAATTTCTGATTTTCAGTCAACACAATGTGATCCTAATTTTGACTGATGACCAAGACATTGAGCTAGGCTCGATGAATTTCATGCCAAAAACCACCCAAATTATGAAAGAGCGAGGAACAGAATTTACATCAGGGTGCGTTTTTTTTTCTATAGATTTCTATTTCTATATCAATAAAAAAATATTTTGCAATTGTTTTTCTACCTTTTTGACAATTTTCAAGAGTCTAGAGCTCGGCTGTTAAGTTTAAATCATTTTGAGAACTTTCGAGGATGTAAAACAAACCTAGGTTAAATACTTTTCATTTACGAATTTTTTCAAAAAGTCTTTTTGCTTATTTCCGATTTTTTAGTGGTCCATACTTTTCACCTTTTTAGTACTAAAACGGGCAAAAATGGGTCTTTCAGAAATCGGCAAATAATTGAAAAAGAAGGAATTTCCAAAAAATTTCTGTAAATGAAAATTTTCAATCTAGGTCTGTTTTACACTCCTCAAATTTTTCAAAGTAATTGGAAACTTGACAGCCGAGATACCTAAAAATAGTAAAATAGTTGAAAATCAACTGGGAAAAATGTCTTTGCATACTTATTGACTGGTACTGTAAATAAAATAGTTTTGTTTCAGATATGTGACAACACCAATTTGCTGTCCTAGTCGTTCTACTATTCTTACTGGATTATACGTACATAACCATCATGTGCATACGAATAATGGAAATTGCACAGGAGTCGAGTGGAGGTTTTTTTGTTTAAAAAATTGCAAAAACTGAGAAAAATAAAATCTTATTTAGAAAAGTTCATGAGAAAAAATCAATAGGAGTTTATTTACAAAACGCAGGATATCGAACGGCATATCTCGGAAAATATTTGAACGAATATGATGGGTAAACAATATTTCTTAATCCTTGAATCCCATTATTCAAATTGTCAGATCTTACATTCCCCCTGGCTGGGATGAATGGCATGCGATTGTCAAGAATAGCAAATTTTACAATTATTCAATGAATTCGAACGGAGAAAGGGAGAAATTTGGATTTGAATACGAGAAAGTTAGTTTTCCTCAGTTTTCCTGAACAAAAAGATAGTTTTCAGGATTATTTCACAGATTTGGTCACCAATCGCTCTCTTCGGTTTATCGAAAAGCATATTAAGACACGAGCTTGGCAGCCATTCGCCCTTATCATCTCCTACCCGGCACCTCATGGTCCCGAAGATCCAGCTCCTCAGTTTGCACACATGTTTGAGAACGAGTTCAGTCATAGGTAATCATTCAACAATATTGTCATCGTGAAATGAAATAATTTCAGAACTGGAAGTTGGAATTTCGCGCCAAACCCTGACAAGCAATGGTTACTCCAAAGAACTGGTAAAATGAACGAGGTTCATATTAGTTTTACGGATTTGTTGCATAGACGAAGACTTCAAACTTTGCAAAGTGTTGATGAAGGAATTGAAAGAGTGAGTTTCAAAATTGTTCATTCTGATTAGAACAGTTATAATTTTCAGCTATTCAATTTACTCCGCGAACTAAATCAATTGTGGAATACATATGCTATATACACATCTGATCATGGATATCACCTCGGTCAGTTTGGTCTATTGAAAGGCAAAAATATGCCATACGAGTTTGATATTCGAGTGCCATTTTTTATGAGAGGCCCTGGAATCCCTAGAAATGTTTCGTGAGTCTCCCCTATTCTTCAGATATTTTTAAAAACCAAAATTTTCAGATTCGATGAAATGGTGACAAATGTGGATGTCGCACCAACTATGCTAGCAATTGCGGGTGTATCAAAACCAGCAAGAATGAACGGAAGAAGTTTGCTGGAACTGGTGGCTTTAAAAAAGAAGAAGAGAAAGCATGCAGAAGCCTTGAAGCCGTGGAGAGATACAGTTTTGATAGAAAGAGGGTAAATTAAAATCTGAACCTTTTCACATTAACTAGAGTTTTGTAGGAAAATGCCAAAGTTGAAAAAGATTCGGGATCGATATATGAAACAGAAGAAGAAGTTCAACAAGGAGAACCGGCTGTCCAAGGAATGCAAACGGAGGAAGTGGCAGAGAGATTGTGTAGAGGGGCAGGTATTGTTTTTGGTTTCTATTAAATTTTTTCGGTTTTTTGAGTCAACATACAGTCTGGAATCTATCCAAATTGACCAAAAAAGATATTTTAAACTTTGGAGTCTTAAAGAAGTATCCCAGGTATTTCATTGCTCGGAAAAATTGATATCACAATCAATGAAAATTAAACTTCGTTTCTCTGATTGACCACTTTTTCGTAACACTTCAGAATAGCGAATAAAGAAACACAACTCTTATTTTTGATTGTGCCATTTTCGTGCCTTTCCGGTGAATTTTTCGTGCCATTTTCGGCATATCTTGATCGAGTTTGTACCAAAAGAATTGTAAATTTAAAAAATGTACTTTTTTCTGACAAATTGACTATTTTTAAACGAAAAGCGAAAATATGAAATCTGTTTTGTCTTGTCATCTATAACTTAGATTTAATACCATCCACAAAGCTTTCTTTTGAGAACTTCAAATTATGTATTTCCCAAATCTCAAAATCTGCTAAAGTTCCAGAACCAGAAATTATAGTCCACTCTTGAACGATAAACTTTTACAGCTGTGGAAATGCTACTACACTGTGGAGGACCGTTGGCGCATCTATAAGTGTCGTGATAACTGGGGAGATCAGTGCCCGTGTAGAAAGAAACGCGATGTGAACGATGATGACGACGACGTTGATGAGTTTCTGGATTATGTGGACCAAGAAAATTTCTCCTTCGATAACGAATGGTACCAAGGAGAAATTGATGATCACGACGATTTTGATTTTGAGAGTCACGAGGGTTTTTCACGTCAGAAGCGTGGGATACTAAGCAAGTGTAGTTGCTCCAGAAACATGTCACATCCCATGTAAGTTGAGTGTCGATTATTTCAAAGAATGCAAGATTTTCAGAAAACGATTGGAACGAAAACTGTCAAAGAAGCATTATCTTAATTATAAGAAAAAGTTGTGAGTGCAACTTTTCTGCCATTTGCATTGAAATCTGATTTTTCTAGACAAACTGGCTCACTGAAACCCAAAGACTGTTCTCTTCCACAAATGAACTGTTTCACGCACACAGCATCGCACTGGAAAACGCCCCCATTGTGGCCTGAAGAGCTTGGCGAGTTCTGTTTCTGTCAGAACTGCAACAAGTCGGTTTCTAATCTCGCAACGTCACAGTTTCTCACACCCCATTCTTTTTTCAGCAACACGTATTGGTGTCTTAGGACCAAAAACGAGACGCACAACTTTTTGTATTGCGAATTTGTGACCGAATTCATCAGTTTTTATGACTTCAACACGGATCCAGATCAGGTAAAAAAAGAGAATTACGATGAATCATGAGTGAAGCAGCTGCTCCGTAGATAAATCAGTTGCATTCTGAATGCAATGCGCCTCTTTGCTAATGGATGCCCTTCACTTTCCTTCAAAAACCTCCCACTGTTTTTCAGTTGATTAATGCTGTATACTCTCTGGAGATCGGGGTACTCGAGCAACTCAGCGAACAATTGCGGATGCTTAGGAAATGCAAAAATCGTCAGTGTGAGATCTGGAGTGCATCGCAGAAGTTGAGATCTCCAAAGTTGGTCGATTTGAGGGTCAATGAGAAATCTTTCCTTAATTATAATCTTGAGAAAACGTAGTTTTTTCATATCTGTAGACGGGTTTTTGTATCACTTCATGTTTATTATATTCATATGATGGTGTCATGAAAAATAAACAATTGGCAACAGTTTTTGTTAGCAATAAAATAAATAAATTGTGTGAATTATACAAGGATCAGTACCGGTCATGAAGAATTACAAATACATTTTATGTCAATGGATTTTTGGCTATTTTCACTGTTATTAGATGGAGCTCCGCTGTTAACTTTCAGATCACTCTGAAAACTTTGAAGGGTGAAAAACAAACCTAGATTGAAAACTTTGCAGTCACAAAATTTTCTGGGAATTATTATTTTTTGAGCTACCGTAAAACCTGTATTAGAACGTTTTTTGGGGAAAATTTTGTTTTTTCTTCTTAAAATCCTTAAAAATTATTTTATATCAAAACAATAACATCTTTATTTTAATGAAAACAAAAAACAACATCAGAAAATCAATCAATCTTCAGTTGGTTTTTTTTCAATTTGACTTCAAAAGACTTCCATCTTTGGACACATTGACTAGAAACGCAAAATTCAATTAGAGGGGGTACTTCAAATAGAGGGACCCTTCAATTAGAGGGAGCACTTCTATTTTTGTGATGTCTTTAGGGGGCACTCTAATTAGAGGGGCCCTTCAATTTCAGGGACCCTTTTAATACAGGTTTTACGGTATTTGCCGATTTCGGAATAATCTACTTTTCTGGCAAAAAAATTCAGAAATTTGCAAAAAACTGGAAAACTAGAATTTTTTGAAAATTCTGTGAATTTTCAATCTATATCTGTTTTACGATTTCCAAAATTTTCGAAGTAATCGGAAACTTGACATCCAAGTTCCAGACTCTTGAAAATGTTCAAAATGGCTAAAAATTAACTAATTAACACTTTTTTGTATATCTTAATGATTGGTACTATAGACGGGTTTTTTTTTTGTGTCGCTTTATGTTTATTATTTCAAAAGATGGTATCACGAACAAATAAACAGTTGGCAACATTTTTTGTTAAGATATTATGAAAAAGAAAAATAACGATTGAGAGAATTATGTGAGAAACAAGAAAAATCAGTGAATAAGCAATAGATGATCCAAAATTATCTTGTCTGCTTTGTTTCACATGTGAAGGCTTGCATCCCCCAAAGCGACCATCTCGAGGTTGTCGTCTGGCTTATCTTCATTGCTGATCCCAACGCTGTTCATGAAAGCTCTCCGTTGTCTGCCATGCTGAACGTCGCCCATTACGTCCCACACTTCACCAAGGCTAGTGTTAAAATCGCGAGATGATACGGTACCATAGGTTCTGAAACTTGACTAGTCTTTCTGAATGATTCTTTCATTTACACTTACACTCCTCTTGATGGGATTCTTGGCATCATCCAGTTTCTGCCAAATACCGTATTGGTGATTCTCAGAATTCGAAGTAATTTGAGGCGCAACTCTGGGTAGCTGAGGATGATGGATGAGATGAGGAACAAGATCAGAGCGTAATGGAAAATGCCGTTGGATGTGGTGCGAAAGAACATCATTAAGAAGATTCCGATCACCTTGCAGAGGGAATTGATAATTGTGAAACGGGAATGACTTATTATAATATCTCGAAGTGCATTGAAATCACGAATCTTTGGATGGCCGTTGTTCTTTCTCTGCAAAATTTCATTTATTCAAAAAGTTCATGTATGACTTTTGTACCTTTAATTCTTCAAGCTTCGGCACATTGCGGTAATAGTCGCTCGTAATTCGGATCAAAAATAGACCGTAAACAAAATAAACGGTAGCCATCAAATTTGCTTTGAGATAATGTAAAATTAGAAAATCGAGATACTGTCCACATCCTATGAAAAACAGAGCTACACATGTGTAGCAGCGCCATATTTTAAGAATTTCCCCTGCTTTGCACTGTTTTAGAGGACTCAATATTTCTGAAAAAGTCCACAAAAGAATGATATCCATAATAGAAGTATAAACGAAAAAACCGTTGATGAGAAACGTCAGAAAATAGCTCGTGGATGGACAATCAAGCTATAAAATTTGTTCAAATTTTTGAAACAGGCAATAGTAACCACCTACCTCTTGGGCAAAAGCTTGAGCCGTTACGAAAGTGCTGGTGATCGTTAGCATGTTTAGATTGCACCTGGCTAAATGTGTGGTACCCGGTTGGAGACTGGTATAGTTTGGGTAATCATAGTAGGTCATGAAAACGTTGGCTCCAAGAAAATATATCAATATGACAGTTTGCAGATAACATGGGACTACCATGTGTTCCCAATTGATTGCCTTATACACCCCCATGAGGGAGTTTCCCCAATCGTTGAGGATCATAGACACCTGAAAGATGAAAAGGTATTTCCAGTGAAGTTAGAAAAGGAGATAACGAAACTGAGATCAAATTCAAGAGCGCATTCGCCTTATATGCAAACCATCGTTGACCCCGCCTCTTTCAGACTTGTACGGCTTTTGGAGCCAATCAGAGGCGTTGGAGCGAACGATAAAGAAAAGTTCAAAACTTCAGCAACTCTGATAATGTGGAAAAATAACAATATCCGAGGACTGTGGCAAAACATGACCAGCGTACTCACTGTGGGAATGTGTGTTCTTTTGCATAAGATTAAAACCACTTTTTCTTGTTTCAAAGGGTGTGGGTGTGGGGCACATAGAGAGAACAAACGGAAGTTTTTTGGGATATGATTCATGCAAATTGTAAGATCAAGAATTCAATTAGTCTCAGAGTTTTGATGGACCACGTCTCTATGAACATGTGCAGCCGATGGATAGAGCTTTTTAAAAAATATCAAAACATCTAGAGCCCATCTTTAACAAGCTTTGAGCTTTCCCAGGTTCACCTAAATTCTCCAACTTTCGAAGACATTTGATTTGGAATCCAAGCAACTCAAAACTTCTGGTATCAATTACCGCATTTTCTCTAATGAACGCAAACGGGATTCTTTTTTTCAACAGCCATCTTAGAATTGACTTCTATTAAAGAAAACAAACTTTAGTTGGAGGGTTTTTGGATACCAAAATTCGAAAAATTTCAAGAATTAACTGAAATCACCAGAAAATTTATACAACCGAGAAGAAATGAACAGCCATTGTGAGTTTCTACAGTGCGCGTCATACTAATAGCACCACCACATTTTTTGAGGTTCTCAGAAAAACTAAAAACTTAGAAAAAAAAGTCACGGCTGTTCGATTCACTATCCCAAAAAAATCTATATTTCCCCAACCACCCTGGTCGTCAACTTTGAGCATATTTATTTCAGTTCCTGCATCGAAAAATGTTTTACGGGCAAAATGTTGTTGATGTTTTGTTAGATGAACATGTTTTGATATCTTTCACACAAACCGAGAAAAATATGCCTAAAGTTGAGAATCAAAGTGCGTTGTTATGAGAAGTTTTACGATGAGTGAACTAGATTTTAGAAACTCATAATAATCAGAATAAGCTTAGAAACATGTGGCCTGATAAGGAAAACTATTCATGTAAAGTATTACCTTGGCTTCAATTTCAGACCCTGGAAACCGATCCTATGAAAATCTAGTCTACATATAGCCAATATTTGGGAAATGTAGTTTTCGCCGTGATGTTCAAAAGGCTAAAAATGTCTAGACCTCTTACTTTACCGCCTACATTCTCATGGATTCATTTTCTTAGAATGTTTTTTTTGCCAGTCTGGAGCTAAGAATGTCGGGATAAAACTGGTTGCTATCATCTTAATATTGAATTTTAGAATACGGAGAAAATTTAATTTTTTGACTGTTCTACAACTATTCCCATTCAATAACAAGTTGAAAGATCACCCTAGAAGTAAATTTAAAAATAGTAAATTCAAAAATCTAAGATCATGGGAAACCAATCAAGGTGTTGCATATCTTGTCTATGAGAAATCATGTAAAAGAAAAAAACCAAGTTTTCAAAATTCTCCAGAAATAGACATAATTCATGAAACACTAAGAAAGCAGAAATCGTTTCTTATCATCATTTATAAGAAGAATATTGTGAGATTCGAGCATGTGGGGGTGAGCACTACTCAAGCGAAACAAGACGAAGTCATCAAGTGAGAAGAATTTTGATTATTTTATTTTTGAAGTTATACACCAAAAGTTTCGAGCCAGTCACAAGATGGTTTGAACTCTTCGAACGCCGATTAACATTTCATGCGGAATCTGGAAACTATGGAAGCGAATAGGACATTTCAAAAAAAGTGTTCCGATGCGCTCACTGCACAATAATAGGGATCACGCGCTCATAGAGTTGTAAGCAAATGTTGGCTGAAATTTTCAGAATTTTCAGAATTTACAAAAACTTTAGTGCCCTAGACAGATTAACGCATCGATTAATATGTTCCAAACATTTCACTGTTCAAAAGTTTGAAAGAATCGTATTCGAGAACATTGTACATTTGATGAATTTATTCATACATTGTAGAGGGATTTCGAAAATAATATGTACAAAATTAGGAACATTTTACTGAGTCTTCTTGTAGTACCTGCGACCTTCGACTCCATTGTAGCTCATTTTCTGAAAAATAAAACTAATAGCACGAATTAATTTATTCACTTACTTGCAAAAGCCAATCACCATCGAAATAGTATTCATAGGTCTCTTCTTTAGCTTCTCCTTCCTCTAGTGGTTTGTGATGCTCAAACAAGTGTCCGTTTTTAAGAGAGAAAGTGATCTAAAAAAACGAAAAGTTGGTTTATTTGCCTAAAAATCGGTCCACATCATGTAAACAATACCCACCTCATGCTTGGTGCTATCAAGTCCTTCTCCTGTAAACGACTTGCCTAGAGAAACATTCTTGTAGAACACGTCTTTCTTTGAGGTCAAGTTTGAGTAATCAAATGTGTTTGGACTCTTAGTCTTCGCGAAGACCTTCTTGAAAGTGGCAAAAGCGACCATCTTGCGAGTGAACCAACCGTATCCTTTCGCAGTCATATACTCGTCGAAGTTCTCTGAGTGATCCAACTCGAAGTTTCCGAAGAATCTTTCTGGCAACATATCATTAGTTCCACGAGTTATACGATCGCGGGATGCTGGGGATTGCTCATAATGGGTAGGAAGGTTGGAGGCAGTAGCTGCTGCAGCAGCAATAACGGCCTGGGAAGAAGCGGCAGCCGCTGGATTTACAGCCACTCCTTCGGTACAAAAAATAACGGTAGCAGTGGCTAGCAGCAGGAGAATGGATGTGGTGGTGTGCATTTTCGTGAGGGAAAATTGGGCAACTGAGGCTTTTGGAGTATCTCGGGAGGATCTAACGCCGCCTCTTCTCATGAGATAAACACAACAACATTGATGACACCACATGTTAATCTCTGAACATTGTTATTGTTTAGAGGCTGGATAGTGGTCCTGAAGAGATGTTTGAGATAAAGGGGAGGGCTATGAGTATGTTTTTTGTGATAGGAATACTCCTTGAATTTCAATTTTCCAGTTCTTAACCAAGGAAACCATAGCTTTGGGAGTGATGGTCTTTTATTTGCCTTTATCTACATATAACCGAGTTTCATAAAATGTATATATTCCCTAACATGCAATTCAAAGTATATGTGTGGGAATTTTCTGGAAAACTCGTTTCCAATATTATTTCGATAATACTTCCTGATGAATTATCCAAGACGCTGACTGAAACCGGCTGAAAAACTGGCTGAAAGATCCTTAACCAATCTAATATAGAAATGTCAGAAGCATTTGTTTATCTTTCGAAAATCATATAATTCCTTGCAAAAGTTCATAATTAATAGTCATTACAAAATCAAAACTTTCAGAAAAGAGTAATTTAATCGCAGAAATCTAAATTTGTGGATTTCTCTTGCAGTATCTGCGTCCCTCGAATCAAAATTTCGGCTAAAAATTATCTGAACTATGAAATATTTTAGTGTCCTAGACAAAGTTAACGCATCAATTAACATTTTCGACACAATTCGCTGTTCAAAAGCTTGAAAGAATCCCATTCGAGGGCGTTGTTTTGATGAATTCATTCTTACAACGGAAAGGGATGTTGAAAAAATATGTACTAAATTAAGAATATTTTACTGAGTCTTCTTGTAGTACCTGCGACCTTCGATTCCATTGTAGCTCATTTTCTGAAAAAAAATCGCTTATGAGACGAAATAGTTTTTTATCTCACCTGCAAAAGCCAATCACCATCGAAATATTATTCATAAGTCTCCTCCTTGGCTTCTCCTTTTTTAATGGTTTGCGATGTTCAAACAAGTGTCCGTTGTTGAGGGAAAAAGTGATCTGAAAAAAAAAACACTGATCAATCCAATCGTCAAAGAACGGTTCAAATCATTCAAGAAAGATTTCACCTCATGCTTGGCGCTATCAAGTCCTTCTCCTGAAAACGACTTTCCCAGGCAAACATTCTTGTAATAGACGTCTTTCTTCGAGGATAAGTTTGAATAATCAAAAGTGTTTGGATTTTCATCAAAAGTGTTTGGATTTTTTTACTCGTCCAAATTCTTGGAGTGATCCAACTCAAAGCTACCGAAGAATCTTTCTGATAGCATATCAGGAGCTTCACAGGCGGTATTATTATGGGGTGCTTGGGGTTGCTTATTATGGGTACGACGACGGTTGGAGGCAACTTTTGCTGAAGCGGCAATAGCACCGATAGTCCCTGGTTTCGCAGTTCATCTTTGGTACTGAAAAAAGCGATAGCAAGAGCTAAAAGCAGATAGATAGAAATAGTGTGCATTTCTGTGGAAACAGTTGGGCAACTAATGGATCGAAAATATCTCGGAAGCCCCTCCGCTTTTCATCATGAGATAAACTTTACAACTGCTGCTAAGATTACGTACTAATGAGTCAGCAATTTTATTTCTCAGAGACTGAGTATTGATTCTGCAGGTATGTTAGAGATAGATGGATGGACTTTGATCATGTTTTTAGTCATAGGGATACTCCAAAGTTGTTCAACTCTCAGTTGGAAAGTTCTACATAAATTTTTAAACCAGAGAAATCATAACTTCGATAGTTTCTTGTTTGTATCATTGCGAAACTTAGTCTTGAGTACAGGGGTAGAAAGGTTTCTGAAAACGCGTTGCCAATATTTTTCGGTAATACTTCGATGAAAACCTTGGAACTGACTGAAACTGGATAAAAAACTGATTGAAAAATCCCCAATCAAATTTAATTTAAAAATGTCAGGAGAATTTGCTTTCAAATTGTAAATCGGTTTATTCGTTAAAATAGTTCATACCTCATAATCATTGCGAAATTGGAAAATTCAGAACAAGCTACATATAATCACAGTAACCGAAATTTATGGGAGTCTCTTGTAGTATCTGCGTCCCTCGACTCCGTTGAAACTCATGCGCTAAAAAAAGTTAGTTAGAATTCCAAAATTCCAAGTTCAAAATTTTACATCCCTCCCTGAGCATGAACAATCGAAAAATCCTCCATAGTCTACTTTAATCACCCAATAAATAAAAAAAACTGACCACGAGAAGGAAATCTCCTTCGAACAAGTATTCGAAGGTCTCTTCCTTGGCATCCCCTGTCAAGTCCCTCTCCTTGGAAAGCCTTTCCGAGTTCAATGTTCTTGTAGTGGACGTCCTTCTTCGAGGTCAAGTTAGAGAAGTCAAAGAGGGTCTTGCTGTCAGTTCTGGTGAAGACCTTCCTGAAAGTGGCAAAAATGACAAGCTTGCGAGTAAACCATCCGTATCTCTTGGCAGTGAGATACTCGTCAAAATTCTCAGAGTGATCCAAGTCAAAGGTTCCGAAGAATTGTTCAGGCAAAACATCAGGAATCCCACGTGGTGAACGATAGCGGGATGCTGGGGATTTCTGATAATTGGCACGACGATGGTTGTTGGTAGCAGCGGCAACAGCGGCAGCAGCAACAGCTGCTGCAGAAGCGGCAGCAGAAGCAGCCGCAGCAACAGCTACAGCCGCTGGTTTTGCAGCACATTCTTTGGAACAGAAGAAAGCGGTAGCAAAAGCTGAGAGCAGAATAATAGAAATGATGTGCATTTTGGTGAGGACAATTGGGCAAATAAAACTTTGGAAAAATCTCGGAAGACTCTAACTCCGCCTATTATCGTAGGATAAACTTTACAACAATGTCAACGTCACTTTCAGTATTGCCAACGTTACTTTACAACATTGTTGACAATAAAAGTTTAACATCAATTTTTGAATTCAGGAAATGAAACCACAACTTTGAGAGCACTATCCTTGTATTTGTCTACATGATTGTATAATGGGCTCAAAAACTAGCTGCAATATCCTCATTCAATCTTATGTGAAAACGCCAGAAGAATATGTTTTAAATTTGAAAATTATTTTATTTATTGCAATAGTTCATAATTCATATTCATTTAAAAGTTTGAAAATTCAAAAAAGCAGCAAAAATCACAGTAATTTGAAATTTATGGAAGTCTCTTGTAGTATCTGCGTCCCTCGACTCCGTTGTAGATCATGCGCTGGAAAACAATTAGTTAGAATGTCAAAATTCCAAGTTCAATATTTTACATCCCTCTCAAAGTCTGAACAATATAAAAATCCCCATAATCTACTTCAATCCTTCAACCAAATGAAAAACTGACCACGAGAAGGAAATCTCCTTCGAACAAGTATTCGTAGGTCTCTTCCTTGGCATCTCCCTCCTCGAGTGGCTTGTGATGCTCGAACAAGTGTCCGTCCTTAAGGGTGAAGGTGATCTGAAAACAAAAGCATTAATTGGAGTCTTTTTTGATAGGCCTAAAAATCTTTTCAAAAAATAAGAAAAAACGAACCTCGTGTTTGGTGCTGTCAAGTCCCTCTCCTTGGAAAGCCTTTCCGAGCTCGATGTTCTTGTAGTGGACGTCTTTTTTCGAGGTCAAGTTGGAGTAGTCAAAGAGGGTCTTGCTACCGGTTCTGGTGAACTCCTTCTTGAAAGTGGCCAAAGTGACCATTTTGCGAGTAAACCATCCGTATCCCTTGGCAGTGAGATACTCGTCAAAGTTCTCAGAGTGATCCAAGTCGTACTTTCCATAAAACTTGTCTGGCAGATTAGCAGCCGACGCGGTAGCAACTCCGAGGACAAAAACGGCAAGAGCGATTTTGGCACACATGATCGGTTGGGTCGGTGAAAGAACGACTGACGATGAAGACGGTGTCGCTGGCTGCGTCGACGACGGACAATCTAGACTCCGCCCCCATGCACAGTGGTAAACACACTAAGTGCAGAGGGCCACATGTCGATTGCGTTGCAGATTATCATGACGGACTCGATAGAAAAGGGTCAACTAGAAATAGTGTGAGATTTTGAAGAGACGCAGAGAAAGGACTAGAGAAAAATGTGTGCTGTGGTAAACGATTGATGTTGGTCCGTGGGATGTGAAACACATGAAATAAAAAACCAAATGGAAGAAGATCCAGATGTCGAAAAAGAATGACAGAAAAAACTGATGAGCTAAATTGCTAAAAGAGCGAATGATGGACTACATGATTTTCTTCAAGTTCCATATCAAGGTGATATTTGGCCAAACGTCACTTTCCCACCCTTCTTCCCATACACTAGATTCTTATCCGTTGTCTCCGTCTGTAGTTTGATTGTGGGCAGCAGATACCGATGATGGATGGACAATAGATTAGCTGACCAAAACACAGTAAACAATAGCACTAAAGGCTACCGGACCGGGTCATCTTTTTTTTCCCCAGAGGGTCTCATGCATACTATGATCAATCTGATCTCTATTGGACTACAACAGACCTCTCATCCACATTCTCTGTACCCAATCGTTTTTTAGTCTCCCAATGTTTGATCAGCAGATAATGTTCAATGATTTGGAAAATTTATGAAGAGAAGAGAAGACACAAAATTTTTTATATGAAATTAGAAGAAAACAAAGTTTATTGAGAAAGGAAAAAACTGAAATAAACAAATTTTGCAGAAACAAATTATAAAAATCAGACTGCATTTTACTTCTTGGATCTCTTGAACCAACGACGGCACGTGATTCCATTGTTGACCATTTTCTGAAAAAAGATTCAATTAACAAAACGGAACAAATCACAAAAAGGATACAAAGAGGAGTACAAAGTCCTTACCATCACAAGCTGATCATTCTCAATGGTATAGTAGTAGGTCTCGGCGCTGTTGTCGGGGTCGTTGAGACGGATGTGGTGCTCCGAGAGGACACCATCTTTGAAGTCGAATGTGATCTGAAATTTTTTGACTAAAGCGAGCTAGTCTCGAATTTTGTATACCTTGTGTTTTTCTCCGTCAAGTCCATCGTCCTCGAAAGTCTTTCCTAGCTGCCATCCGTGGTATTGCGTGTTTCTCTTGGACGTGAGGTTTTCCATGTTGTATCTGTTGTACAAAATACCTTTCTGGAAAACTTGTTCCAGTTACACTTACCCCGATTCTGGATTCTTGGCAAGAACCTTGGTGACTTTGGCCAACTTTATCATCTGTCTCACAAGCCAATTAACTCCTGAAATTCTTGCTTTCATCTGAGCTTCGAAAAATTTTTTTGTTGGATACCCACCTTTGGCAGCAAGGAACTCGTCAAAGTTCTCACTCTTATCCAAATCATACTTTCCGAAGAACTTTTCTGGAATCTCGGAAGCCCCCTCGACCATCGTTGCTGCTAAAAAGCAAACACAGAATAAAGCCAAATACAGTTTCATGTTGAGCAACAGACGAGTATCCAGATAACTGATGGACAATGAAGAGGGATAAAATCTCAACGAGCTGGAGGGGTTCTATCTATCTACATTCTTTCTCTCTCAATCTTGATTTATTATATGGGACACATACGACGCGACCCGAGACACTTCTCAGGAGCATCTGTCTTGCATCAATTAACCTAGGAAATTGGATGTGCTCTGGATTTGTGAGCATTCTGAGCACAAAATACAAAAAAATGTGAGGGAAAAAACTGCTTGCTCAAAAATCGTACAATATGGTTGTGAACAAACGGGGAATTGGTGGTGTGGTGAACAAAATGATAAAAATGGAAGAAGAATTGTTATCAGTATGTTATTGTACCGTCATCTCATTGCATAAGATGATTTTCGCAAATAAATCGGAGAAAATTGATAATCAAGGAGTAAGCAAGGTTGATGGGAGCACTAATAATTTATAACAGTTTGGTGTGGAAGTACTGGAAATTGAAAATATGGCATGATTGGGAAAATCCTGAACAAATAAAACTCGTCCATCTCTAACGGTCGTGTGTGGAAAGGGAAAATCTTTGGATCTATGAATCTATATGAAAAAACTCTGAAACAAAAATTTTGGAATTTTTATCTGAAGAAAACCGTTGTTTCATTACACACTTTTCCATATCGCTGAACACAATCCCAACTTTTAATGTCAATATTTTTCCCAAATTTCAAATTTTCTGTACTCGACTCAATTTCACACTGTCTGAGCTTCACCATGTTTTATAGATTTTGAAAGAAAATTTTAGCATGTTTGAAAATGTTGTATCTTTAAAACTTGAATTTCAAAATTTTAATGAAAATATTAAAAATAAAGTAAATTTAATTTCAATGAGAAATTTGAAAAATCAAATTCAATTTGAAAAAAAATATCTCTGCCACTTAATATATATTTTTTAGTCTTCAAACAAAAACTTATTTTTTTAACAGAATTTATTATCAAGAATCACAATATTGTTTGTAACCTGAAAATACATGTGGAAAATCTTGGTAGTTTAGAATACATAAACTGTATGAAATCTGAAAACTTTTTCCGTCTTCTTGGAACAATTCTAGTACAAACTTTTTTTTCAGTAAATATTGAAGATTTTCCCTAGAAATAATTTATTTGAAAAAAAAACTCTACAACTCAAGCTTTAAATTTAAAATTTCACGACAATAAAGTCCTTCGCATTTTTTTCCATACAATTCACTATAATGTTTTTTACCAATATCATAAAAATATTCTCAATAATGACTGTAATCATCCTCCTCGTCTGGCTCTCCTGCATCCAACCCAACTTCTTCGTAGTCCTTTTCCAACGCAGCTAAATCCTCTCGAGCCTCGCTAAACTCTCCTTCTTCCATTCCTTCTCCGACATACCTGAAGGAAAAGAACATAGAATTGCGTCATATTATTTCTGCTCTTCAATTTTTTTCATCCAAGAATCTTCTTCTTCTTTCTCTTGTGACTCACCAATGAACAAATGCTCTCTTGGCGTACATCAAATCAAACTTGTGATCGAGACGAGCCCATGCTTCGGCGATGGCTGTTGTGTTTGAGAGCATGCACACGGCTCGTTGAAGTTTCGCGAGATCCGCACCAGGGACCACAGTTGGTGGTTGATAGTTGATGCCAACCTGTAGGTTTGTGATTTGTGATTTGAGGAAGGAAACAACACAAGATGATAAGAAAAAGTGATTTAAAAAGTCACCTTGAATCCAGTCGGACACCAATCGACAAATTGGATTGAACGTTTTGTCTTCACTGAAGCGATGGCAGCGTTGACGTCTTTTGGAACTACATCTCCACGGAAAAGAAGGCAGCAAGCCTGAAAGAACCATTGTTTCAAAAATGCTGATGTCAAAAATTATATCACCATGTATTTTCCTCTTCTCGGGTCACATTTCACCATTTGCGCTCCTGGTTCGAAACACTGTTGAGTGATTTCAGCGACCTAAAATTAAAAACATCAAATAATTTTCAGAATTTTTGAAATTCTCTCACAGTCATTTGCTCGTGATACGCTTTCTCAGCACTAATGATTGGTGCGTATGTGGTCAGTGGAAAATGAATTCTTGGATATGGCACCAAATTGGTTTGGAATTCAGTGAGATCCACATTCAAAGCACCGTCAAAACGCAATGATGCAGTCACAGAACTGATAACCTGAAATATAAGTCATGAGAAAAAAACCTATTAGTTCAGTAGTGTTACCTGAGCAATCAAACGGTTCAGATTTGTGTAAGTTGGACGAGCGAGGTCTAAGTTTCTTCTACAAATATCATAAATCGCTTCATTATCCACCATAAAGGAGCAGTCAGAATGTTCCAAAGTAGTATGTGTGGTCAGAATTGAATTGTATGGTTCAACCATTGAAGTCGAGACCTGTGGAGCCGGGTAAACACAAAACTCTAGCTTGCTCTTTTTTCCATAGTCCACCGACAATCGTTCCATCAGTAAAGCGGTGAAACCACTTCCGGTTCCTCCACCAAATGAATGGAACACCAAGAATCCCTGGAAAATGTAGTGTGTATAGCTATTGTTATATGGAAAACAACTAGAATTCATACCTGAAGTCCCCTACAATTTTCGACGAGACGTCGTACACGATCCATAACAACGTCAATGATTTCTTTTCCGATTGTATAATGGCCACGGGCATAGTTGTTAGCAGCGTCCTCTTTGCCGGTGAGAAGCTGTTCAGGATGGAACAAGGTCTTGTACGTTCCAGTCCGAATTTCGTCTGTAAATGATAGTTTTTTGATGAGTCTTTCAGGATATAGAGACATATGGCGACTATATGATCTCAGACGGTGATTGGACGGATGATAAGTGGCTGTTAGAAAAACTAATTGAACGATTACGATTTGTCAGGAGAAAAGGAGGGAGGATTAAACAGCGCTAAACTACAAAAGGCAGCATTAAAGTCTAAACGATCCTTCATTTGCTTGGACACGTTTCTGAAGCTTTCGTTTTTTGATCTTTTAGTAAAGGACAATTGTCATTTTTATTTTGGACAGTTGTTTCAGCCCTATTTTGTTCCCCCTTGTTACTCAAAGTGTAAATAAGTATATTCAATAGCCATTTGGAGTAGAAAAGGTTGAATACTGTCTGAAACTATCTAGGTCTTGATGGTCAAGGCAAAACACAAGCAGAGAACTTATGCTATTGTATGTCTAACATTCCCAGACCAATAAAACCATTATTCAGGGAATATAAAAATGAATTGAACATTATTTTGATGATTTTCCGATTGACAGAGTCAGAAAATGACGTTTGAACCAAATTTCATGCAAACTGTAAAATGAAAACCTCTCGGATTTGACACATTATTTGAAAATTTGTGTTCTATCCTTTTATGTAATTTGTATCAGAAAACATCGTTTTTGAGTCGAATTTCAGCTATTTTTAGGTTTGAAACTAGATAATAATGGACTGATTATACTATCATTGCATTACATCTTACACGGGAATCAATCCATATGTTACCCGGGGATTCGGATGACACCTATTCTAAACAGTAGTACACAGTCTAGCTAGAACAGCCCCAGAATTATAGCTGCCAACTTATCACCTTTTGAAAAAAAAAATAGTTTGAACGTCTACAGTAAAAATGAACAAAGTTATGGTTGCTCGAAGGGTACCGACTCCAAACTCACGAAAAATCATAAAATGCCTCGTCTTTTGAATAGACCTTCACGACGGCAGCTATAATTCTGGGGTTGTTCTAGCTAGACTGTGTACTACTATTTAGGATAGGTTTCATCCGAATCCCCGGGTAACATATGGAGTGGTTCCCGTGTTAGAGAAAAAAAATATTGTGAAATTGAGTGTAAACATGAAAAAATTAGCATCCTTAATACATGAAAAAAGAGGATGTTTCGGAAAGAGAACGAATTTCTCTCATTTTTTTTCCAGTTGATTTTTGGAGAGAAAATATTCATGAATACAATCTCAGGTTTTTCGGGGATGATTAAATTATCAAAAGAGTCCAACGAATTTCGTAAAAATGCTTTTCAAATTCGATTTCTTGCTTTCGAAATATTTGTAACCCTTCCTATTATTTCCTGAACTTTTTCATTTCGTATGCAACTCATATCGTATCTCAATTCTCCTCATCTCATACTAATCTTCCGTTCCTACCTATTCACCCCCAAAACACACGCTCCAATTGTTCTTAATAGCTTCATAATCGACACCATATATAGAGCATCAATCAAGACAATGATCGTTTTCCGCATGCACAATTTGGGCCCACTACCAAAAGGCCTTTGTCAAGCAAGCACGCGCGTACATAATTGCTCGACACTCTCTTTTGGCTGTCGTTGCCGCAATTCTTACCAATTGGGGTCGGCTCCAAATCCACCATTATCGCACGTGGCACATGCTTGCCAGCCATCGTTTCAGAGAAGAATGTATTGAATGAGTCGTCTTCTACTCCTGAAATAAAAAGTTCAGAGAAACAAACAATTGGGTTGTACTGTAACAAGAAAAGAAAATTTCTTACCCAAACTATCCTCCTCGTTCATCATTCCATCAGGCTGAATTCCATGCTCCAAACAATACAGCTCCCAGCACGCATTCCCCATCTGGACACCAGCCTGTCCGACATGGATAGAAATGACCTCACGCTGAAATTCAATACAGTTTAAAAAGGAAAACCAACCAACGAGTTCTCACCGAGCGATTGTTGACCATTTTGGAATCCGACTAGATGTAACAATACACAGAATATGTGAATCCAAGAAAAAATCCGAATTGAAAACGTCGCAGACGAGCCAAGATTGCCAGTTGTGGGGCGGCGCTTTCAGGAAGACGTAGGTAATGGGTGTGTATGCGTCAGGCAACAACACAACTCTCCTTTCTCCACGGCTCCACATGTCTGGCGTCTCTGGATTTTTTCTCTGTCCCTGAAGATGTGGCTCAAGATGATGATGGGAAGAAAAAATGTGTGTGTCACGCCATATAAGATTATATGAAGATGAAGAGGACGTTTTACGGATGGAATTATAAACAAGACGCAAAATAAGTTTTTTCCCCCAATGAAGCTGTTTTAAAGTGGGAAGATTTGAAGATAGAATTTTGGACAAAACTGGGAAATGCTGATGACCAAGAAGCTTGGCTATACAGAGCAGCAAATGAAAAAAATACATTTCAGATTTACTAAACAAAAACAGAACTTCAATTTTGTAGTTATCAACTTTTTTGTACGAATAATCAAACAAGGAATATTGCTTAAAACCACCAAGATGTCAAAAAGTACAGGAATAGTAAGAAGTTCAAAGTTCTAAAGGCCTATCTTATTCGGATGAATTCGTACTAAAAAGTTGCCAACAACAAAATCAAATCTTTTATTTTTTAATCAGTGGAATTTGTAGACACATTCAACCAAACCTACGTATTTTTTAAACATCCAGAATTGACCATTCGCAACAAAAACTGTTTTATATGGTACTGTGGTTACTGTAATAGAATAAAATGTTTTGTTTTGATGGAAGAAGTAAAACAATACATTTACAAAATATAGTTTTTGAGCCGATATTAAAAGCTATTTTTAGAAATATTTCATTTAGCCAAAATATTGTTGTTGTTTAACTTCCAGTGACATAAATAAAGTTAGCGACCACGTAGACTAGACTTGTCAGACTACAAAGTTAACAAGATTTTTTGAAAAATCTGAAATTTGGTTTTTGAAGTCTACGCTGCCCTAAAACCATTTCACCAATTGTCTACTACCCGTTACGACCCGCCTGTTTCCTAATTTTTCAAGATTCAAGAATATGAGTGCTGCAGACATTTCAAGGTTGTTGAATCAAAGTATCAAGAAGAGACAACGAAGAAAATTGAAACTGTGTTCTCACAATTTTTCTGACATGACCGTGTATGTGTGGTCGTCTCAAATTTTTGCAAACTCTCGACTACCAATTAGAAGTACAAAACGCTGAAGTGTTTACCTCCCGGTATTTTTGCCATCCTGGCGCCAAGAAAGTAACGTTGCGGTCTTCTTGTCTATCAAAAACAAATTAGCAGAATGTATGTAACAAATTTTAGGAAACCAGACCACTGAAATGAATGCGACGCCTGACATGTTCTCAATTTTCTATTTTTTCACATCTCCCATTCAAAAAAGCCCCAATTGAAACATATTCGCTTTACCAAATTACACACACCCGCAAAACAAGCCGTTGCAAAGCGCATGGTAGGTGTGTTGTGTATGTGTAATTCCAGTTTCAAAAGCCTGATCATCATCTATAGTAATGAGAGACGTCACTTGAACTAACGCTTCATCTTCGAAGTGCCTTTTCACTCATTGGGGTCGTTTTGGCGGAAAGGCGTGAAAAAATGGAATGATGAATGATCGAAGACTTTTGTCAAACCGTTTTTTCTCTCTTCTACGAGTTCTCTAAAATGTTAGGCGAACAGTTCCAAACAACTTGATGTCATATTTTCGAAGATTCGCTAAATATTAAAATTTTTCTGTTTTCCATCCTTCTTTGTCTAACCGCCTAGTCTTCCAGTTACTCATCTGTCCTTGCTAATTTTTCGTCTGTAGAACAAATCATAGAAACCATGCAAGACAAGTTCCATCTTCTCATTTTGTTACACCTTCTACATGAACCTCGTTTTCTGACCTTTCACTGAAATAGTTCTTTTTTCAGTACTAATATTCGTCTGCAACTGTTGTAAATGTAGATGAGGCTTGTGGTGCTCATCATCTGTTGCTCAGTTCTCATTGTTCTCTCCAAAGCACACGTGGCAAAACGGCAAGTGACAAATGAAGTCTTCCAAGACGTGGTTCGACAAAAGACACGAGGAAATAAAATTCAACAGGTACTTTCCAATACTACATATATATTTCAAGAGGCTGTTACGTCACAGAACGAACAGATTTTTTGAAAGATGAAATTTGGGGTTTTTTTTCGAATGTTCGTCATAGAAAAAAAAATTATCAAAATATTAATGAGTTTCTTAAAACGTTATTCTTGCGAAAATTAAATATGAGATAAAGAAAATGACAATAAGTTGACTTTTAAAAAAAATTATCCGAGAAAAATTAAAAAAATCGATTTTGAGAATGTAGAAGTTCAAGAATAATATAAGCCACAAAAATCTGGAAATAGATTTGAAACATTTTATTCAGACTTTCTTCCATACTTGCCGGGCTGGGCTTTTGCAGAACTTTCTCGACCCGGTCCGGGTTTTCAGAAATGTTTTACTTGTCTTTTCAAAAAGATTTTCGAAATATAAAACAGTTTATAAAAGAAATGTTTGTTTTGAAAATTTGCAAAGAATTGTTTAACAATACTTTTTACAACTTTTTTGAATCCAGGCTTACCAGGCCCCGAAACCTGAGAATGTCCGACTCGATCTTTCAATTAAAATTTTCACTACCATGCAAAACTCATACTTTCAGTGCCCTTGTGTAATTCACCCGGACTCACAACAATGCATCTCTTATGATTCCCGCTACGTTGCTGTCAACTACGAAGAGGCGATCTTATCTTTTCTTGATCTTTCGAAACACAGTAGTAATGTTGCCCCTCTGATTGTAAGTTTGGACCAAACCGATAGATTTTACCTCAGGGTCATCTCTCATTTTCAGAACAGCAACACATTCTCTTGTCGCAGTTCGGAATGTCAGCAATGTTTCTCTCTGCTTTATTACAAACTGGGCGATCTTGGTTTCATACCTTCTAGTTACAGGTGTTACCTTTGGATATACAACGAATAA